>NW_010565458.1:0-38974 GCF_000687285.1 Phaethon lepturus | reverse complement strand
CTCCTCTCCTCTCCTCTCCTCTCTCCTCTTATTTGAATGACATTTGTGTCACTTATGTTTGTTGGAAGATTTCTTTCAGCTGATAACAAACTTCTGGTCCCTTAGATTACATCTCTGTGGCTTAAAAAATGGTATTTTCTAAAAGATGGTATAGGAGACTTGATTGCAGTATTTTGATACACAAACTCTTCTGAACTTTTTAGGTTGGTATATAATTTTGCTTTGTAGGTACGGAGAGCAAATGGTTGGTGAGATCAAGGCAGTATGCTACTGGGGTTTTTTGAGCTGGAAATGTCAGCAACCATTACAATTTACTATTTGATAGATAACTTTTTTATTGTAATATAGGAGCATGCCACAGTTCCCTTTATGATTTGTCAGACTACAGACGGGTGGCTCTCTCCATTTATATAAATAGATTGGTTAGCTTGCAAATCTAATTAGTTATCTGGATTTTCTGCGTGAAGAATTGATACTGCTATAAAAGAAGAGCCTCAGCTGTAAATATGTAAGATTAGAAATAACATTGCTGCAACTTGCAGAAATCAACAGACCTGGAGTTTTTGTTTAAGCCCAGGAATACAGCAAATCTGGGACATTCATACAGAAAGGAAATTCCTTTGATATATTTAAAAAAAATATTCTGAACTGTTTAATTAACAACCTATAAAATATATATACCTGAGACTGAAATGGGTAAAGATGCCACCTTAGTTTTATAAAAATACTTTGCTACTAGGAAAATGATTTTAAAAGAGTAGTCAGCATCTGAACCAAACTCTCTGTTGAAGACTTGCACTCCTGATCCTTTGATGTTAATAGTTGGGAAGGGCAAAACTTACCCACCTTACATCCATCAGAAATATAGTGGGTTTTATTTGTTATTGATTCTTAAGGTACAGTGAAGTGCTGCCTCTGGAGTGTGCTTGCTGACGTGGCAGATGGTCTTTATTACTCCTAAAGGTCTGTTTGGTTAATGGTACTCTAATTCTTTACTATCTCCATATATCTACCCTTCCCTTCCAATTAAACATTAGTGACACATTTTTATGGCCTCTAAAGCAACATAAATTAGCATCAACGATGGACACAATAGAGTAATCCACTAATTGCAATCTGATGATTAACTTAAAGATAAAGAGAAGACATAATAAAGTATTAAGATTGGAGAGCTCCTGTGAAAATTATTTCAATGTGAAGAACATTTTAAGACTAAACATTTTATATGTTTTAAACCCTTCCATATTGGTAGTTAAAAAAATACTGGAACACTAGTTTAACATACATTTATTGTTCAAATTTTACCAGAAGTCCGTATGTTGCTGGTCGTATTGTAGAACTCCATTATAAACAGGCATGTGCAGAGAAACTCTCTTCATATATTACAGAAGCTAAAATACACTTCATGGGCATCCAAGCAGGGCCTGACCCTAAGTATATTTAAGTTATTGCAGGAATCCACTTGCCTTCAGGAGGCTTAGGTCATAGCTGTAATGATTGTTTTAAGTCACTATACAGAGTTCCATAAAAGTTTCACATCCAAGCATTTCTCATCAGAACAGGCTACATTTGAATTAAATTAACTAACTCAAATTGTAATGAACTATAGCCATTTTATTATATTGATAGCTCTTTTGCTGTATTTATATGTCATATTTTCACAAAGTTTAATTATGTCTTCCTAATTCCCAGAAAATACACTGAATTTAAGACTGTTCTCCCCTTTTCTTCAGGTGAGAAAACTGTGATGAAGTGGACCTTTTTTTTTTTTATGTTGGCTAATGTGGAGTGATTTTATTCTTGGAAGCCTTTGGAGTGAGTATTTAAAATCAGAGGGCACTTTCAAAAGACTTAAGTCAAAAAGTACTGGATGTGAAGCCAAATCTAGCACTCACTTGCACTCTTGTGTCTCCTGTACCTCGTCAATCACATGATACTTTCAATGTTACCTGAGCATGAAGCTGTCTCTTCTCACAGCATTACTGAGATTACAGATCACAGAGAGATAACGTACACTTGCCCTGTATGTTTGTCCTGTTTTATGCTTTTGCCTAAACTTTCAAGGTTGCCCATTATTGAGGACAGGATACTTGTCTAGAAGTAATTTTGATCTGACTGAGAACATTATGTTCTCAACTGTGGTGCTCACAGTAAAATGAACTGACATGTGGAAGATGACTTTCTTGTTCTCTTTTGACGTATCTGCTTGGTCTTTGGGCACAAATTTCTTGTGACAATTAATTTTACTTCTGGATTATCTAGAAACCACTTATGCAAACACATAATAATACATATGCATCGATAGGAGCATAATTGTGTCACTGACAATGTTCAACTAAATAATTTTAAGCTCTATCAGGTAAATTGGTAAGGACAGCTGTTTGTTTTTGCTTTTAAATAAGTTATCCTCTAATGTTCTAAATGAGGATGTGTCCTGTATTCATGCATTGCAGAGGTGGTAGCATAACTCTAGCTATAAACCACATAATGTTTTTCTGGACAAGGAAAATAATGTACCTGTTGATATGTGGATTCTTGATAAGTATCCTTTGGACAAATCTAAATTATTGAGAAAAAAGAACCACATAATTTTTTATTAACATAAAAAAAAGAAACATAATTTTAAAGCATTACATACTTCCCACATGTGTTTATGTATCAGTTGCTTTTATTCATAAAGGAAAAGTTAGTGTTTGTGATTTTCATTGCTTTGTACTGTTCAAGTTTTCTTAGTTTCATGTGTCACTTTAAAAATGAGTATCTTTTTGCTTACAACTGCCGACAATTTTTCTGTTCTTAAGTTTTTGAATAAAATACTCACAGTTCCATCCTTGCCAGCAACAGCAGCAAGAGCTATCAATTTCTTATGATTTTTCTGATTCTGTCTTCAGATATTGCATATAAAAATTCACCACAGTTAGAATTTGTAGGGTAAAAATATTGGCCTGTCTGGATGGTGTATGATCTAGCTGTGGATGTCACTTATTATAATAGCATTTTTAACAACTGGCAGGTCAAAGTCTTGGATTTCAAAGTATTTATGCAGAGTGTCAATCATTTACTCTTTGCCAGTTCAAATACATAGTCATCTAGGCATACCTTTAAGGGATGCCCCTGACTTTTCATCAAAAATTCCTTCTTTCTCTATCTCATCTAGTAAGTATTAATGATTGGAACTCAAAAAGAGGGAAATAACGACATAGTTGAAAGGGAGACCTGGACAGCTCTATTGTTTTTGTTACTATTACTCACCACCTCCTAAATTTATAGTGAAATTTGACTCTTTTCCCTCGATACTTTTTAAACAAACAGAATTTCCTTGATTTTTCAACAGGGAGTTACCTTAGCCTTTTAAGTTCAAAATAAAGAACATCATTAAAGAACTAACAGAAAGTGCAGCATAAGGGAGGGCCATGGCAAGATATTAACTTAATAACATCCTACAGAAAACAAGTAATCAATGGGAAGGATGAAACTAACTTCATGGGTAATATTTAAGATTATATTTAGAAAGTAACTTGGAATGAAAAATCAGTTTCTTACTTTATTTCAGCAATATCTATGACTACTTCAAATAGTGAAATGATGTTTATCTTTCCAAGTGTCATTTTTCCTGATGGCATTCTTATGTCTGTTTGAAGTGTGAAATGTATAATGAAGGATCCAGTAAATGATGTAATATATGGTTCATTGCAGAAACTTAGCACTGTTTCCTGAATATCTGTGTCTTTGAAAGAGTTTTTTCCAGGAAAAGTTAATACCCTGAGTATTTAATTTGCAAGTAGCACAAAAGGCAAAGGAACGTGATTATTTTTAATTCATTATCACATTCAAATGAGTATTTATAGTACATCTTCTGATTAGTGAACCATCCATATTAGTTAAAGACTGAACAGCAAGATTTGGAAAGTCTACATTTAGTCAAAAAATATTTCAGAAGTCTTCACCATGTTATATAAGCTTCTGATGAACTTACACCTTTTTGTATGATATTTTTTCAGCATACCTGCAACTTCTTTATGTTGCTATTTTTTGTTCATCTCTAGCAGGTAAGATCCACCAGCAAAGACCTGACATAGTAATTCTGGGTAGCGGCTTTAGAAAGTGTTTGGTGTTTATCTTACTTTGCTTCCACTTAAAGCACTGGAACCTACAAAACAGTGAATTTACTGTAACTGCTGCTGTATGCTCCAGAAAATCCCATGATGATGAAGATTCTGAGCACTTCAGGTTTTGTTGAACCTTAAGGAAGTTTCCATTATAATTTTAGTTGACATGGGACTGAGCAAAAATAATATTTCAAGGTTAAACAAAGATTCTAGAGGTCCCAAAATAAAAAGTATTTCTCCATTAGTTCTGTATGTTTTAAACTACTTGTATTAAAGTCTGTATGATTCACATTTTATGACATTTCTCCATCATACCTTTATGCATTTACACTTGTGAAAGTCTGGCCAAGTTTCTGGCCAGGAATTTAGAATTAACTTTCACATTAAGTGTCATGAACAGTAGCTAGAATTTAATATTACAAACTGACATTTTTGCATACCATTAAACATTAATTTAAATCTACTTGGAGAAAGGCAAGTCTCTTCCTCTGCATTCACACACTTCATTTATGGAAATTAGAGTGTTCCTAGAATCATTCTAGTGTGCTGGTCTTATTGCACAGACACTAATGCTCTCAAGGAATGTTATTTATATGAGTATTTCTACTGAAGTCTGTGGGACAACTCCCTGCTGTAAAGTTGAATACAAAGGGGAAGGTGGAATTGGATCCACAGACTTTAATGATTATCAAGCACCCTAACTTAGAAAGCAGGTAACTTAATTATGTAAATCAACAGGAGATTGACCCTGCAGTGAATTTTTAATAATACACTAATTGCCTGATAGAGAAATCAAATTAGACATTAGTGGCAAATCTTCATCTCAGCATGCAGAGAGTTACATCCCCAAATCTTGTTACTAATAGAAGAACTGCACATAATTCTTGAGGCAGCACAAGAACAATTTAGGTTGGATTTTTCCCCTCTTTTTCCCCCTATGAAAAGAGTTAATATTGAGCTTAAGTCTGTCTCAGTTATTCTATATTGATCTTGAGAGTGACTCTCAGCTGCCCTTAAGTATTATCTCTTGTAGTCTCCTACAGCTTGTAAATTGGTTGTGGGATGAAACAGTGAAGACTTTTTTCACAAGATAGTTTTCCAGTGGAAGAAAAAGCTGTTTTCACAGAGATGAAATTCTGTGAAACCAATGGAGAAAATTCATCTTGAGAATAACTAACTATTCTAAAATTCTGTAAAAATTCTCTATAAAGTTTCAAAATTACATTTTACATTCTCATTTTACAACTTGTCTTTAGTTATAACAGACATCTAAAATACTTCTGCTACTGCTTATGTCACCATAATGAAATGTGCTATTTGTATAATCATTTTTTTGTAGCTACTGCTGATAGAAACATCATCAGGAGATCAAAGTGTCTTTTGTTCTGTTCTGAAAAAAGCTTCAAACTGCTGCTTGAAACTTTTCAAAAATAACTTTTTGAAGATATTTGCTTTCATATACAATCTCAAAAGTATCTGGCTCCTTATCTGAAACCCTGAAATTTTAAATGGCATAGATATTCTTATTTTCAACCTGTTAGTTGCTAATACCAGCAGCTGGTAATTTATGATTGAAACAATAATATTACCAAATATAATATTCTTAAAATCATGAATCAGATAAAAAAGATCTTAAGATATATTTATCATCACAAAGTGCTTAAAGAATAATTTTGGAAACCAATTGTCTTGCAGACCTTTAGGGTTTTTTTGAGTTTTCAGTGTCGTCTTATCAAATACAAAGATTAGAAATGTCTTTTCTTATTATATGAAAGCTGAATTTTTATGTGACTCTTGGAGGTGGAACTTCAATAAATTTTAAAAAATCAAATACCATGAGAACTATACCCAGATTATTAATGATAGTTACACTGAAGCTAGGAAAACTAACTTATTCTAAGTTAGTTGTCATTCTCTAGAATTATTCTACCAGTTAGGCATCAATTACTATTGATTTCAATGATATTACCTGTTAAAAGGGAACTCCAAGAGGAGACCATGATTAGCGTTTGGTTTCAAGACACTTGTAAAACTTGAATTACACACCACTATAAACACTTCCCTGATTCACTGCATGGGGATTTGTAAATAAGATTAGAAGAGACTTATCACTCTGTTTTTAAATTTGGACTAAAATGTAGTAATTGTTTTAATAAGCTTTTCTATTTTTGTTCTGGTTCATTTGTTTCTACAAAAAAATATGGTAACATCTACTGTGATCAGTGTTAATTTTCCTGTACCCTCAATTCTCCAAAGAAACATGCAACCACTGTGCAGCAGAAACATCAGTTGTAAATACCCTTTCCTTATAGAAAGATTTAAATTACACCTTTTTTCTTTCCACAGGATTAAAATATTTTGCTTACAACCACTACCCTGAAGTAGTTTTATGTTTTAAACAATTAATTAGTAATTTTTCTCCCTGTCACAGAATTTGATTTAATCAGCTCAGGTCCTATATGAAATGGTGGCTGTAATATTTAGCTGTGTTCAACTGTAAACATTACTATCTATTCCAAAATTAAATCCACTTGATAATTCCCCTGTTTTCACTGACCAATCATATTCTCAGTGAGAGTCCATACAAAATAATCAGTGTGAACTTCTGGCAGTTTCTGCTACCTTTAATACAAGAAATGGAACAAGATTCTTTTCCCAGGAGCATCAGTAATGAGGAATTTCATCTCTTTCACTCCTCTTTCTTGCATTTGTTGTATGATCTGGAGCTTTAGGCAATCTCCAAGCAGCGTAGGAGTGGTGACTTACAAATTAAACAATTATTTTGACTTGTAAAGTCATTTGACAAATATTCACTTGGCAGTTATGGATCAGCTGGCAAATGAAGTCTTAGATATGTTTTAAGTGCAGAAGAAAATAGACCTGAACTATGCTTGTCTCCATTGGTTTCATGCATTAGTATCTAAAAATATGTCCCTGCGCAGGCTCTGAGTGATAGCTGATAGCATTACTGAAAGGCTCTCTTAAAGAAGCTCTGGATGGGCTTCAGGATTTCCCTACTTTATCCTGTTGTAATTTCTCATTATGACAATTTTGGAGGTTTTGGTATTTTTAGGTGATGCTTCTCAGTATGTCTCTTTCTCCATTTCATGTCCACAAAGTGCCTCCATCAGTTACAACTAATCAGTTTCCTTGTTTGATCGTCATCTGAATTTCCTTCCCTTCTCCCATAAAAGTTGGAACATTTCTTTTAAAAAACCCTAATTGGTTTGAGAGTTGTTTGAGAGGGTTTGTTTGTTTGTTTGTTCTCTTTTTGTCATTGTTTTTATTCAGGACTTTTGAAAGATTATTTTCTTGCAGTAGAACTGAAATATCCTGTGGTTCAGATCTGTACTGGAATATGAATGACAGCATGCAATGTTCTACATCACTGTTAATTTTATTTACATCTTTGACATCTTTTCTTCTCATTTAAGCTCCGTTATTAGCATAGAACTTTCCAGCATGACTTTATTGCTTTAATATACACACTGTTTGCTCCAGTGTAGTTTTTTCCACTTCTTTACATAGCAATGGTTCTTATTTAAAGCTAACAGGGTTTTTTATTTATTTAAATAGAGAATGGATCATTGCTGCTCAAAGTCTTAGAACAAATTATATTCTTGTGTATAATAAGGCAAACTGCTACGTTTCTCCCATACCTTATTTTTTCAGAGCCAAGATTCTTTCTTGTTTCTCTCCTCTTTGAAGTGAACATGTTGAAGCATCTTCATGAAAGCATGTGCTAGTCACTGGGGAAAACTTCTCAGATCTGCAAAGGGCCTGCTCCAGCACGATGCTAAAAAATTACAAAACCTTTCACAGGACTTCCTCATGAAATGGTAAATTTAGTCCTGGGTTCATATCTACAAAATCTTTGGAACTTTGCTACTACACCTAAATGTGAAGTGTTCTTGACCAAACTTGATTTAACCTAATCTGACTTTGAAGTTGGTCCTATTCTCAGCAAAAGGCTGGTGCTTCTGCAGATACCCTCCAGAGGTCCCTTCCAGCTCTAAATTGTTCTGTGAGTCTACAACTGGTGCTCAAAGATCTAGGTAACTAAGGTAACACACAAGGATAACATTTTCAGTATTTCCTCTCTGACATTTGCCTTGGCAGTTTACTCTTTCTATAAATGAAAGCTGGAGTTTTCATGATATTAGTTGCATTCAGAAGACTTGGTCTCTGAGAAGGAGAGGCTTTTAAAGATAAAAAACAGAAATTTCCCCAGAAATCACAAGGTCACGACTTGGCAATAAAAGGAAGAAAACTTGATGACCTACTTTTACATTTCAAGGTAATGTTTTGCACTTGTTTGAGTCTTAGGAGAGAACTTCATCTGATGGTATACATACTCTTGGATTTGTACCTCTTCATAGCTTGTAGGAGACAGACCAGAGGATCTGTTAACTTGCAATAAGTTTCAAGTTTTCTTACACGCAGTTAAGTTGTGTTTGGAGATACTGTGCTGCCTCCACCAGGATTTTTGGGTTTTTTTGTGTTTATTTTTAATGACAAACACTTATTTTCTAATATGCATGTTATGTACCAAAAATGAGGCCAAAGGTGACAGAGATTATTTATCCTGTCATAAATCAAAGGAGCCAGTCTCTTTTCAGTAGTGCCCAGTGACAGGACGAGGGGCAATGGGCACAAACCGTAGCACAGGAAGCTCCACCTCAACATGAGGAAAAACTTCTTTACTGTGAGGGTGATGGAGCACTGGAACAGGCTGCCCAGAGAGGTTGTGGAGTCTCCTTCTCTGGAGACCTTCAAAACCCGACTGGATGCGTTCCTGTGCAACCTGCCCTGGGTGATCCTGCCTTGGCAGGGGGGTTGGACCAGATGATCTTCAGAGGCAGAAGTCCCTTCCAACCCCTCCCATCCTGTGATTCTGTGATTCTGAGATTCTCTGATTCTGAGTAAACCTGAAGATATAAATACATACACATATGTATGTATGTAGCGGGGCATGCACACAGACATGCACAAATATATAAACATACCATATAAACATGTACATATCTATGTATCTATGTACATGTACATATCTACAGGCCACACATATGGCTTAACCTTAAAGGAAACAGATTAATCTAAAGGAAACAGAATTATCTTAATTCTGGTCTTAGCTATGGATTTGTGTCTTACCAGAGTAATGCGACAGAGTAATATATTCTAACAAAAAGCATAGGCTACAGATATTTAAAGTTATTATGAAAATGGCAGTAGTTGCATTCTCTTTTTATTATATTTAATTTCATATATCTGAGTTTGGCATAGTTCTGCAAAATTTTGCAATTCTTACATTATGAAAGTATAACATTCCTGCTGTACAATAACCAAACCCATGATTTCTGATTGTATTTCTCTAATACATATCCACAGTCATGGAGAGTCATAAGGAACAAAAGAACATTACTTTTCAGGGTTTTTTTTCTGTAGCTTGCAGATAGAACACATATTTAAAAAAAGAAAACTTACAAAATAACCTGAAGCGTCAAAATTACGAAACAAGACACCTGAGAATAGGCACGTGAGATTATATGGTGTAATATTTGCCAATGCTCCTGTACTTGTTTATGTTAGAACATTTGTATTTTTCAAAGAGTGCTGACTCACCAAACAACTCATATGACAAAAAACTAATCTTACATTCTACCTATTATACAACCAAGTTTTTTCTGGACAGATATATATCAGACAGCAATAATTAACACCTCCCCCATTGCCTTTAACAGCATCACTAGCAAGAATTCAGAACATTCATGTTCCTTATAGCAGTTGAAGATACATTCAATGTTTCTGAATTAATTAGTATTTCTTTGCAGTAGAGGTGTTGGATGTACACTGACAAGATGAGCACTAACAACTTGTGTCTTGTTACTGTTCACAAGTATTCATTTTGCAGCTTTGCTATATGCATATATTATGTGTAATGGTTCTGAAAGCTCCTTTTCACAGATCTTAATGATATTGTGTGTCTCGTGTAAACTGAAGTGAAAGAGGAAAGAAAAAGACAAAATGAATCAGATATACTTCTTTGCTATTCTTCCTGAATTTCCCTTTTAAATCTCCTTTTTTCTGTGATACTTACAAAATAACCAGCTGCAGTTTTGCAATTCCACCTACCCTACTGCCAAATCTACTCCTTGTACTCCTTCTGTGTCTCTCTATCTGTACACCTGATACAGACTATCTGACTGTAAACCATATAAAATGAGGACAACAATTCAGTTCTGTGCTTGAACCCTGTCTACTTTTAGGGTCTTAATCCACAATTAAGGATTATGGTAAAAGAACTAACAACCAGTAAAAGAAGTGATATAATATGAAACTGGATTTTGTGAAGCTCATAAGATATTTGCACATATATAAGAATATTATTTCTTTAACATACTTTGTTATTGTTTGTAAGAGACCTTCAGAAGTTTCTGCTCCTTTTTCCGTGGTTATTTCTCCTTTGTTTTCCTGTTTGCTAAAAGCTTTAATTTTTCACAAATTGATGAGGCCAGCATTCAGGTTGCGTAAAATATTTTTACCAGGCTCCTTAGATATGACATCTGTCTGTACCTCTTTATTTCAGTAGTCTTTCTATACATCATTGGCCTTCTGCTATATCCCATAGGGCTTTAGTCAACCTTTAATTCAGTTCTTGCAGTTTTCCGTTTGATAACACCTCTTTTTCCATGTCGACTTTTTCCTCTATAGAACATTCCAGTTCACAAATCTAGGGCCTGCTTCTGTGTCTTTTACTCAAGTGTTAGTTCTTAGTACAGACATAATTGGGAATCTTATTTGCACAAACAACTCCAGTAAAAGAACCTGGTTAAGAGACTGGGGGGAAAAAAAAAAAAGGACTTCTGTTGTGCTGCATACAGGACCGCACTGAACATAAGAGAGATCAGTATTTGCTAATGATAAAATATATGACCTCCTTGTCCCTACTCTCCCAGATAATGCCCTAAAATAATCTGCATAAAAACAGAATTTTTGCAGTAATTTTTGTATTGAACATGGCTACTATTAACTGGTCCACATGTGGAAAAATTATTAGAAACCCAGTTAACTCAAAGAGGTGTTCTGTATTTTGAAGTGCTTGTAGGAATGCATTAGAGAAACCTTTGGCGATTCCTCCAGCTTGCCTATTTCAAAATCAATACCTTTTCTGATTATAAAGTAAATGCCTTTTTTTTTTATTGTAGTACTTCACACAGTTGAATAACAACCTTCTTTTAAAAAATATTTATCTCAAAGACATTTATAGATCCTCAACCTGAATTACTCTACCAGCACAAAGATTCGTTTAAGAAGAAATGACTTGCATTCACATGTTTAAAACATGTGGCTTTATGGAAAGACTTCACAGAACTTACTCTGTGTTTCCCCAGAAACCTTCTGTCCACTGCTTGCATGCATGTTTGGCGTGAGAATTACTCTTCTGGCCAGAGCACAGGTTTCCTGTGTGACAGAGGTAGTGAACGTAGAGCACAAAGCTGGACATGCACAGGCTGTGGACTGCAGGCTTGATCTTAGCCAGGGAACACGGAACATCTCATGGATACGGATGACCAAGGCAGCAGCAGGCAAATTATATATAAACCCTCCAGGTTACGGACAGTGAATCTAAAGCAGCACATGGCAGCGGCCAGCTACAAATCCTACTGTTCAGTATTTGGAACCCTGAGTGTGGCATCTGGGCCCTGCAGTTGCCAGCTCTACTCTCAGATAGCCTCAAAGGTTGACTCATCTGCAAAAATAGGCAGAGGAAAATGAAGGCCAAGGGGTCCATGTACAGCCTGCTCCTGCCAGCTACATGAGGAGGGAGTGCCAAATATATTTTTGGAGTGTTTTAGTCACAATCATGTTGATGAGGTCCAAGGATTTAAAAACACATTAGTGTCAGATGAAACCTGGGTTGTATGTATTGATTTTATTAAAACCGTATTAGCGATTACATTCTTAAAACACAGTATGTTTGAAATAATTTTCAAGGCTACTTTTTGTATCTATCCTTGTCCATCTTTGTGATCAATTGTTTCACTGCTTAGAATAGATGTCAAACAAGTCAGGAGAGATTCATGTCAAAAGATCAATAATGGACTGAAGATGGAGTCAAAGCAGCTGTGAATATAAAAAGGAAATTCACATAAATTCTGGTCCCAGCTCCGCTATCCTTTTCAAAAGCATATAAATTGTGCTGACATGAAAGGTTTAAAAAATAGAAAAAAAAAAAAAACAAACCAAAACCAAAACCAATCTGCTCCATCTGCCCAAACCATCCAGGAAAATAACCAAAAGCAGGATTCTAGAGGCATGCCCTTTGAATTATGTCATATCACATAGGACCTCCTCTTTACCCAAGTGTTAGTTCATGCAACAGACAGCACATTTACTCCTTTTATACGGGACTTCATGAGCTGGGATGACTGACTTCCATCTTTTTGTAATGTTTCTGCACCTGGGGGCATTTTCTAGAACATAACTTGAGAGGGAGAAGGTGGAAAATTCTTGCATTCTTGACCAAAATCTTATAGTACTGTTGCTTTTGTACACACTAGTAAAATAAAAATACATGAGGAAATAGGAATTTCTGTGGGATGCTGAAACAGAGAATCCTAAGTCTGCTTCAGACAAATGCAGACACGGTCTCTCCTAATGAAGAAGTTAGTCAATGATTAAAGAGTGGATTAGGATTCAAAGTATTTGGGTCAAATTCTTATATTTGACCTGGAGAAAAGCAGTTAATCTTTTTTCTGCCTCTTTCTAAAGACAGAGTCAGAATTCTCTCTTTCTTGTCATTAAACATTAAAAAATATCTTTAGGTTAATTATTCCCTTAATATGGATATGTCCACTGTGCAGAAAATAAAGCCATGACTTCACTTGTTCCTCCAGCTGTCACTGATATTTTGATAGATAACTCAGAAATTTATCTGAATGAAACATCTGGATAGATTTTAGTTGAATAAAGTGGGAATGCTCTTACTCAGGCTTGAGATTTAGGCTAGCCATCTAATCAGTGCAGAGATGTGCTCCCCTGTAGAAAACTTGACTGTCCTATACAGATGCCTCAGAACAGAATAAAACACTTCATCAGCATACTTTTGCACTGAATATATAAGCCTAGCCTATTGACTTAGTCTAAAGGTCTTCCTTCCAGAGAGCCAACAAGAGCTGAGAATCTTTTTGGACATACGATCTCATAATGTACAAGGATAGTCTGGAAAGTACTGCAATACTTCAAAATTTCTAGATAGAATTCGTAATAGTGGAACAAGGCCTCTGCCCAAAAGTGTATCTGATTTCAGAGTTCTGCGCTGAGCTTTGCATCTCATATCCTCAGTAGTAATCATTCAATCAACGTGAAAAATGTAAGCTTTTTCCAGAAGGAAATAATTCATATAACAGGGCTGTTACCTCTAGCTATGCATTAATCTCTCTATATAGTATGTAGTCACCAAACAGTTTGACCTAAAAATTTCAGTTTGCCAACTGTTGATGAACTACCTAACTTAACATTAAATATTAAGTAAAGCTGGTCAACAAAATTATTAGAAATTCTGATGAAAAATGGCCCTTTTTTAAAACAACATTTCCCTGGAAATTTCTGCCATTTGAAAAAGAATCTGGTGCTCAACTCTTCTTCTTCTCTTTCTCTTGCCACTTTTCCTCAATGTCCAGTGCAGAAAGGGCTGTGGAAGGAGAGGAACACAAAGTATTAATATTACATGTTTCATTTAAAAATGCAAAAATTAAACCCACAAATATTTCTAAATGCTCAGGAACAATGTTATAAATTGCTGCAAAAGTATATTGCTATGGCAAAGTGTATAAGAAATGTATATGGAAATCCAGTCTCAATAGTGCTTTCTGGCATAGGATCCACACCTCATGGCAGAGAAAGACATAAATCTAGTATCAGGGAGACCTCAGGCTCCTGAAGGTGTCACTAAAACCCTTCTAGACCCTATGGCAAATCCCTGCTACTGTTTGGGTTCACTTTTTGTTTTATTCACGAATAACATGTGCCCAAGATACCAGTAACTACTATCAGCTGATAGATTTTGGCATTGTGATATTCTGAGGACCTGAGTGAAATTAGTATATCTACTATCCAAGTAATTTCCTGCTCAGTATAAACAGCAGTGCTGTTCCCCAGTGATTGTCAGATCACATGTCTCCGTGCTGTAAAATCTCTCGACCTACCCCTTTTGTACACCAGCACACAATTAATTAAGTACACACTGTGGTCAAAGGTTTTACCATCTCCTGAAGTGTTAAGCATCAGATGATACTGCACACAGGAAGCATATAGAACTAACGTTCTGATCTGAGATCCCAGTGTTTGAACTCCTATCTGCAAAGCTACAGCATCAGCACTCAGCCTTAAATTCTGTGTTTGCTAGAAAGTGGTTAATATTTTCATTCTATAACTGCATTATGATGATGCACCAGCACTGTAAATCATTCTTACTTTGAATCTGACTGTCCTTCAAAAGTTATGTCAAAGGAAGTTATCTGAACTATATTTATTAACTAATTTCAATAATATCTATATTAATTATGTACATTGATATAACTGAAATTTCAGTATGTATATATTTTATTTAATAAATAATATTTAACTAACAGTTAGAGAAAGAGGAAATAGAGAAATAGAGAAAACCCAGCAAAGCGTAGTATATTCCAAAGGGACTTTGTAGTGATGAACAGTCACCTGCTATTAAAAAGTCAACCATTTTTGTTTTGAAAGTATTTTTCCTTAGGTAATTGTGATGCCTCCAATGATGTTGTCACATTATCCCCTTTGACTGAGTCCACTTTCTAAATCCTCACTTTCAGGTAACGTCTAGTTTTCAGAGATTCTTTTTACAGACCGTATCTAAGATGTGCCTTTTGCTATCTAACTGCACAGCTGAAATATCTCACGTCTCAGCTACTGCAACACCCTTTTTTTGTCTGACTTTGACAAATGCAATCCTGCTCAGCTGCTGCAAAGATCATTTTCCTGGCCTGTCATTTTGACCATTTCACCTCTCTCTATACCTCCCTCCGCCAGCTACCGCTTTTATACCACTTTGTCATGGTTTAACCCCAGCCAACAACTAAACACCATACAGTCGCTTGCTCAATCTCCCCAACTCAGGATGGGGGAGAGAACTGGAAGAGTAAAAATGAGAAAACTCGTGGGTTGAGATAAACACAGTTTATCTCAACTGTGATTGAGCCATGCACGCAAGAAAAACTGTGGTGGGGTGACCATGACTGGATGCCAGGTGTCCACCTAAGCCTCTCTGTCACTCCTCTTCTCAGATGGACAAAGGAGAGAATATAAAACAAAAAGCTTGTGGGTCGCAATAAGGACAGGGAGAGATCATTCAACAATTACCATCATGGGCAAAACAGACTCGACTTGGGGAAATTATCTAATTTATTGCCAATCAAAATCAGAGTAGGGTAATGAGAACTAAAACCAAATCTTAAAACATCTTCCTCCCACTCCTCCCTTCTTTCTGGGCTCAACTTGACACCCAATTTTTCTACCTCCTCCCCTCAAGCAGCACAGAGGGACGAGGAATGAGGGTTGTGGTCAGTTCATCACACCTTGTCTCTGATGCTCCTTCTTTCTCAGGGGGAGGACTCTTCACACTCTTCCCCTGCGCCAGCATGGAGTCCCTCCCATGGGAGACAGTCATCCATGAACTTCTCCAATGTGAGTCCCTCTTCACAGGATGCAGTTCTTCATGAACTCCTCCAGCCTGGGTCCCTTCCACAGAGTGCCATCCTTCAGGAACAGACCAGTATGGGTCTCCCATGGGTCCACAGGTCCTGTCAGGAGCCTGCTCCAGCATGGGCTTCCCACAGGGGTAACAGACTCCTTCAGGCATCCACCTGCTCCACCGTGGACCTCCACAGGTCACAGGGGGACAGCCTGCGCCACCATGGTCTTCACCACAGGATGCAGGGGAATCTCTACTGTGGCATCTGGAACATTTCCTCCCCCTCCTTCTTCACAAATGTTGGTGTCTGCAGAGTTGTTCCTCTCATGCATTGTCACTCTCTCTGGCTGCAACTGTTGTGTGCCATTTTTTCCCCCCTTCTTAAATATGTTATCACAGAGATGCTACCACCATTGCTATCATGACCTGTCAGAAACAGGGGAAGCTTCTAGCAGCTTTTCACAACAGCCCCCCCTTCAGTCCCTCCCACTATCAAAACCTTGCCACGTAAACCCAATACAAAAGCAAAATATGGAATTCATTCACCACTTCCCGTGGGCCCACAGGTGTTCAGCCATCTCCAGGAAAGCAGGGCTCCATCACACATAATGGTTGCTTGGGAAGACAAACTCCATAACTCTGAACATCCCCCCATTCCTTCTTCTTCCCCCAGCTTTATATGCTGAGCATGACATCATATGGTATGGAATATCCCTTTGGTCAGTTGGGGTCAGCTGTCCCAGCTGTGTCCACTCCCAAATCTTTGTGCACCCCCAGTCTAATCGTTGTGAGAAGTAGAAAAGGCCTTGACTCTGTGTAAGCCCTGCTCAACAATAACGAAAACATCCCTGTGTTATCAACACAGTTTCCAGCACAAACCCAGAACATAACCCCATACTAGCTACTATGAAGAAAATTAACTCTATCCCAGTCAAAACCAGCACATATTTCAAAGACAAGCTGCTTGGCTTCACCTTCAAAGCCCTTTTGCAACCCATCCCCACGCCACAAGTGATCTCTCCATTCAGTAAAGAGCAGTTGACTTCTGCTATGAACTGGCACATAAAACCAGTCTCCTAACAGACTTTTAATCAAGTGCCCTTCTGATTGCTCCTGTTGCCTTTAAGATATGCAATGCACTTCCTGAAAACATTCCCCACATTTCCTCATTTCTCTCTTTTCAATTCTGTTATTAAAATTTGCCTTGCCATGATGTCCAGAGACAGCTAAGGACAGAGAATTGTCAGAAGGACAGTCTTTTATTCCCCAGTATCACATTATTATCTCTTCATTCCTGTCTGAGTGCAAATTCTTTGCAAAAGGGTTTGTATGTGGTTTATATGTTTCTCCTACAATAGCATCCTAGTCAATTATTGAGATTCTTATATCTGAAAGCATAAAAAATTAGAGATCTCCTGTAAGCTTCTTAAATGCTTTTCTACACTTTTTGCAGTCAGAGTAATTTTGACAATACTTCTACATTTTCTGGACCTTCTGATCCTTGGATGTTGCTATTGTTAGCTTCGGTCTTCGTCTTCCAGACTAAATATTCATCAGATTCATTTGGGCCATCCTAAGACTTCAATCTCATTTCAGTATAATGATAACTGCCAGAGCTGAGTATATCATCAACGTTTATGCAGAATGGCTGGGTGCTTCTTAAATGTAGACTCTTAGGTATAATGATGGTACCTGAAACAGAGATTTCCTCAGAAGTGATACCATATGCATTGTAACAGTCTGGCTCCTTCTGTCTTGTATCATTGCTCAGATAAAAATGAAGTAGTTTAGGTATTTTATGGGAAGGACATAATGCTTATAAAATTTATTTCTCTCTTCACGTTGTGAAAAAACACTCCAGGGTATACCAGAGAACAAACTTGCCCAGATCATAAGGAACATAGCACATTGGATGCAGGCCATTAAATTAGTGCTTTCTAAGCTATCTGATCTGGTGCAGCAGGCAGCCTTGACTGTTGCAAGTGTTAGGTATTAACACGTTTCTCCTTTCTCCATTCGTCTTACTTGTGTTTTTTAATCATAACCTTAAAGCAATTTCTAAGCACAGGTGCTGTCACATCGATGGGCCCTTTTCTGTGAGTATGAGTAGAGCATACAGTAGTGTACTGCAGAAAAAGAACAAAAAGTCCTGTGGTTGACTTGGCTGTCGTCCAGGATATTCAGTTCCATAATGTTGTATTTATTGTCTTTTAAGGACCAGTGCTGAGGGGAAAAAATCTTTCTTTATCTAATAGTGAATATTCTAATATTGAACTGATAAAACCCCACCAAGAACCAAAAAACACCAAACCAAAACAAAAAAACCCACCCAAACAACCAAAACATCCAGTTTTCATGTAACAGTCTGAAGCCATTAGATGGATACACATGTACCGACATGAATTTAATCTTGGGTCTGATTCTAAGTTGCATGATGGTTTTATATAAATCATCGATAGTGGTATTCGAAAACTGGTGTGTACTGGCGAGTGTCCATATTCATAGACTTCTATCAGGTGCTTGACTTTTTTTTTCCTGAACTAGTGAGGTAAATAAGAAGGTCAATGTTGACTTTTCAGCACACGTAAGTGAAAATTTTGGGTTGGATGTGAAGTTCATTATAAGGAATGTAAGTTTTTTGAAAAAAGTGCATTAACACTTTTTGATGCCTCATGCAGCACATCTTGGTGTTCTGGGCTTCTGATCTTGCAGATAAATGACCTCTTATACTTCAGAGTATGTCTTTCAGTGGGAAGAGGAGCAAGGCAAAAAAAGGATATTGTGTGTACCTGTTTATATCTACATAAAGTCAAGGCATAGCCTAGAAGAGAGTCGGGAACTAGGAAGTCCTTCTGACATCTTTAATATATGCGTAACTTCAGTTCAGTAATAATGTCTGGCCCATATATCTAGAGTATATTGATGCAAAAGGTGAAGCAAGCATTACTCATTTTTAACTTTTTAAAGATCTGTGTCATATTGAAATTTTCTGACTGTGGAAACAAGACAACTTTTTATTTAAAAAATTCTTACGATGTACTTAAAAGCTCTACTGCTTTCTCTTTACTACATAAAAAAGGAACTTTTTTTAAAACAATTACATCTTGGTAGTATTGTAGTCAAGACAGTTGTGAGAAAATTAGTTCAATTGCATTTTTGTTTGTGCATCTATTATATTCAGACAACACCATGCCCTGAATCTTTTCTGCTGTTGGTGATATTCAGAGTACAGACTAACTTTCACATCTTGAGTAAATTATGCCTGGAAGTCATCTTAAGTATAAATTTCTTGACATTAAATCACTGAAAAATAGGAAAGATGAGTCAAGATGAATATGTCAATATTATCTGGAGAACATTTACAAGGGAAAAAAAAAATACAAGAATGAGGTGTTCAGTTGCTGGAACTACGTTTAAAGCTGCACAGATCTTCTTTCAACTCCTGTTTGAAGGACAGTGGAATTATAATTTAATGCACAAAACTCTAAGTAAATATAGGTGGTAAGATGTAGAATTCCCATCTAAAATTAGGAGTTTAGGACTGAATTACCATTGAATTGCTGGGAAAATCAAAGGCACATGGAAAGTTCTAAGAAATGTATGAATTCACTATATATCTTATAAAACATACTTTTTTGTATTAAAAAATAATTCTGAAATATAAACAAGAAGATAAATGGAAAATGCTTTATCATCCCAGTGAGATAATATTATCTAACACATACAGTTCATCATTCAACTACTCTTATTATTTACTCCATGTTTGAATTTATCACAGAGACTAGAATACTAAGTCAGTGAGTGAGTGAAATTCACATTATCCAGCTAAAGCCTAAGTAAAAGACTGTGTGAAAAAGGTCATCTTTCTGCTGGAAATCCTGCTGGAGTTTTGATGAGGTGAAATCCAGTCTCCAGTGTAGATCCAAGGTTTGTGCTGCAGCTCAGCTTGCTCCTTCTCTGTAGTCTGAACCCTATACAACACACCATAGTGTGTACCAGTACTTGGCGTAATTAGTAATGACCAGAGATGACTGGACTTATTTTTGTTCATCTATGACTTGAAGAATGTCACTGCACTTTGTTAATTTGTTCCTCACTAATCAATTGCAAACAGATTCTGTTTTTTGCTATGGTAATTTTAGTTTAGTGCATGTGTGAAATACTTGGGAAAGAAGTTAAACTTTTCACTTGAATTGCCCGTTTTTTGTTCTTGGTGACTGGCTTCGTATACCAAAGAGCTCTGCCTCTGCTCCTTGATCTAGCGACTGAAGCCTCAACACAGAGCCATTGATTCAGACCAAAATGCAAGCATCTCCATGCACATATATGCTGCAAACATGGTTGAATTTCTGTTCAAGACAAATAGATAGCTCTTAGTTGGCTTTTCTGTGAGTTCCTAGCTGTAGTAATTATCTACACATACTTTGGCAGGAATCTTTCTCACATTTAGAATAGAAATATTTTCCTGATTTTTTTTTTCCCATGAGAGAAAAACACCTCTCTGTATATGGTGTAAAAACTTGTATGTTAGTGATGGAAATGTGTCTGGAGCTGTAGAAAACAAAGGAGGATTCTTTGACATTCAGAGACTGCACAAAGTGATCTTTTGGACAGCTAATTAAGCTACTCGGACTCACACTTAGAATGGCTATCCAAAATATGCCTGAAGTCACTCTGGTGGCATTTCTGGGTTAAGAAAGCCATTTGCTGCTTAAAAAGGGTTTGGTGGGTTTTTTTTTTTTTCATGGTAGCAAAGTACAACATATCCAAATAGCTCTTGTTCCATTAATTTGTGTAGTCATGCTCATAGATGTTTTAACATCACCCTATTTTTAAAAAGTTTTCTCCATGAAAAAGGAAACTGAATGTGGTTTAAAGGGAAAAGTATGGACAAAAACATGAGTCATAGAATCACAAAATCATGGAATCATTAAGGTTGGAAAAGACCTTTGAGATCATCAAGTCCAACTGTCAACGCAACACCACCATGCTCACTAATCCATGTCCTGAAGTGCCACATCTACACCTTTTTTAAATGTCTCCACTGATGGCAACTCCACTACTTTCCTGGGCAGTCCATAAGCATGCATCTTTTTGAAAATTCATCAAAGACTATTAGTATAATCAATTTAGTGGTAGAAATGAAGACTGTTGTGCACTAACACTACATAAGTCCCAAGGGATTTAGTTCACTAAACATTTATATTACTATTTTTTGGCAGGGAGGGAGAGAATGGGAAGAACGGGATTTGTCTTGAACACATTGTAGCAATTCTTTTTCCTTTACTAACTAGAGTTCCAATTTAATTGTAAAAGACTGGTTTAACAACACCCATTTTCTAAAACTATGTTAGCTGGTGTTAATTATGCCTTCCATTAGTTATGACCTGAGTCGTGCAACAGCTATTCCACTATTTCACCCACAAACTGGCATGCCCATAATTACTTGTGTTGTCCTGTTTAACCTTTTACAGTGTCATAACATTAACTTTGCTCTGTCAATAAGCATGAGGAAAGATCACATCTCTTCAAATTGTTTTTCAAAAGCTTATAAAAGTCAGGCTTTGGTGGTTGTTAGGGTGGAAGCACTATGACCAATGAACACTACATCTATTACTTTTTGAATATTCTTTTGGTGAACTTTCTTTGTAATATATATCTTACAGTTTATAAGTGGAAATGTTTCTGAGTATATTCTGATGAATTATTAAGTATCAAAACTAATCTGATGATGAAAAATGCTATCATGTATCGCTTTTGCACTCATTGGCTTGAAAAGGAATTGACTTAATTTAAGGTGCATGAGGAGAACATGGCTGAGTCCTCAGAAGTAATTTGCTAAGCTGAAAATAAGTTGCTAGTGAAACATCAGAGGAAAGAACTAAGTGCATAAAAACCCTACATTTGAAGCTGCTTAGAATGGATACAAATTGTCTTCACACTCTGTTTTCCGGGCTTGATTATCTAGAGGCAAATATCACTGCTTTAGCATTCTTCCCAAATTCATCTCCAGGGTTAACCATCCATGTTTAATCATTGCTGATAATGAGATTTGTAAACTTTCAAAAATCCCGTAACTAAAACTCTATGAATAGGTTTGTGCATAAAGTGGATTGGGAGGAATTTGATTTTTTTTTTAGAGTTAGAAAGAGTTTATGGACTTTTTTTTTAACATGTTGTACTTCTGAAAATCTCACTATGCAAAGAGCAAGCTTGATATACCACAGCGAAGACAATAGAAAAGAAACGCAAAGAAGCTATTCAATGTCCTTCAGTATCTGAATATTCTTTACATAACACTGATTTCTGCTGTGCAGGTAGTCAGAACACACATCTATCCAATGGTTTCTCAGATTGAGGGTCCATGTAACACATGAAGTAAATTAAATCCCCAAACCCTGCAAGCTGGCTTTTCCAGATACCCTCTGGTCATCTTACCAAGAAGATCCCAACAGATTACATTTCTAAGATTTCTCCTGTTACAGTGATTCCCAAATTTCCTTAAGAGAGGTTTCTGAAGCAAGAAAATTAAAACAATAAAGGGTGGAATCCAAAAGAGGACTCAAAAAGTAACTAGCAGGAAAAATTATAGTACTAAAAGGAAAGAATTACGACAGTGGCTGGAGCTGCATAGGAGAAGTTTGAAATGGATGTAGAAAATGAACTAAACCACTGTGAACACAAGAATGAAAAAATGTTAAGAAATGAGAATTTGGAAAGGGATATGAATTAAAGGAGCCATGAATTAATAGCATTGCCTTCCTGGTGCTATAAGAAAGATGAAATCAAAATAAATATCCTGCACCCTGACTCATAAACTTATTTAAGGTTGTATCCACACGACTCCCAGAAGAAAGAAGCAAAGAAGAACTTCCTCCAAACCCTCCCAAAAACCCAGCCACAAACTGAAAGATTACTTGGGGCAACAAAGTGAACAACACTTGAACTCTAACAGAAAAAAAGAATGCTTGGAGACACTCCTCTTCTTCAGTTTTTCTTTGCTTCTTTCTGTATTCAACTAAATCCAGTTATCATGAGTAATTTCAGATTTTTTTTCAGTAGCACTAGATCTAAATTAAATAACACCAATTACCAGAAATAGCCCTACAATTCTGCAGATCTTCTGTAGCAAGTTATTCCATGGTCATGTACACAGAATAAAACTATGTGTGGAAGAATACAGCTAAATTTCAATCGTAGTTTCTCTTCTTCTCTTTGAGTTTTCAAACTATAGAAAAAATACTTCTGAGTTTGAATTACCCGGACCTTGTCAATTTGAAGTGTAAGGGTACATGGAAGGAGAGTGTCTGCTCTTTTAAGAGTATCTGGACAAAGGAGCAAGAAACAAGAACAGAGACAAACCTGACCAACACAGAGTAAGGGAGGTTGTGATAAGAACAAACCTGGTCATTCACACTAATTGTTACGAATACCTGGAGTGTGAGGATGTTTATTTTTTGGGGATGATAGGGAAAGGACAGGGAAGAACACAAACACACAGAGGCATAAAACCTGAGCAACTAGTGTTAATAAAGACAATAGCCAGAAACAAACCTGGTCAGTCAAGGTAACTGATGGTCTATGAAGAAGCTGCAGGAAAACTGGGACTTTACAACTGATAAGTTTGCAAACCTGAGGGTCCCGGCTGTTGAAGGGAATCACTGGGACTATGCCGAGTGCTGAGGCAATATGCCGGGGGTGGGGGGGGAGCAGGAAGGAACAAAAAGGGGTAGAAAAGGGTATGAAAGGGGCCAGTCACATGTCAAATGGGGCTGGTCAGTATGCTTGTCTAGCCAAGCCCTGTGCCTGATCAACCCAGTCTGTTGTGTCTTCTTATGCCTTCTTATTGAATGTTTTCTCAGCTATCTCTCTATGTAGTCTCATTCTGTGCCATGTGCACATGTGCTGCGAGGACTAACTGCCAGCTAGTGGTGAGACCTGTATGTGTATGAGTGAAATTTTGTGCTGGCTACTCGAGTCAGACCTGGGAGGTGTTGATGAACATCTGTGTTCATCCCAAAACTACATCTGTCTGTGTGAGGGATGTGCCTTGTGTGTATGTGTCTCTGGCATATGTGTTCAGCTCCACTACTGGTTGAACCTGCAAACAGGAAAGTGGCAGCCTGGTCAGGAGGGAGTCCTGGGCTGAGGCAGCTGGAGAATGCAGACGCTTTTAACATCCCTTAACACTAAGCTGCACGTATATGTAACTATAAAATATTATAGGCACATATCCAGTCTTGTGATGTATAATTAGTTGATTGGTTGAAAGTATGGAGATACACAGTTAATTCTGTGCTCGCTTTCTGAAGAATAAAAATATCGTTGTTAATCTGAACGCATTGCTCAGCTGGGACCCTGAAAGCAGAGTCTAGCTCAAACAGTACTTACGTAAAGGAAATACTGACATCAAGTTAATGAAATTTTGAATCAAGTGTTAAACAATTAATTTTCTATACCTTTATTAATTATTTGTAATGAAGGAAGAGTGACATAATGCATACCTTTCAAAGGATGATCATAGAAAAAAAAAATTTAGAAATTCTTCTGATAAATCAAAATGGCCAATGAAGTGAGCAAATGCACCCATTCTTCTCATTATTCAGGAAGTCTGTTCTGACAAAGAAATTAGCTTTATTTTGTCACCTCATTTATCACAGAGAGAGAATTAAAAAAAAAAAAGAGAAATACCATACCTTGCCCTAAGCCTTTTTCAACTAACTTCAAATTGTCATTAGAGTTTTACTTTGGTGTTGCTCAGTTTAGTGATCTGTTTCTCCTTTGCAGTTTCTAAACTTAATTACTACAGCTATATCTAAGACACAGAATTCTGCCAGAACAAAAGTCTTCCTTGGTGCGTTTGTTGGGTAACATCACGTTGCCTGTGTAGTAACGTGCTGTAGTTTGTAACACGTATGTTTTCTCAAGTCAAATTATTTTATTTTCTCCAGCTAAAGTTTTAAAATATAAAGGACATTATTACAGAATTTCTAGGCTCTGTTCTTAAGATCTTTGAGCAGAGTCCTTTGTCAAAATAGTTGCAAAACTCTATTACCAATGTCTCATGCTTTAGCCTGAGTTGTTAGATCTGATGCCAGTTGTATAATGTGACAAGACAAGCAAGGCTACTTTTTCTTTTACTTTGTAAAAGACCTTGGCTTTCCCCTAACTCCCCATGACAATTGTCATTGCAAGCTACCACCATGTTCTCCCACTTACATCCTCATCAATGACAAAAAGAATATTTCTGACTCTAAGGAGATCTTACACTCTTCTGCCAAGCCACCCCATTATCCCTCTCCTCACGAAGGCTCTGGGTGAAGCAGTCAGCCCTCCTGTCACGGGAGAAGCTGCTCACACCCAGCTGCAGGCCTAGCACTTGAAGCTATGTGTCACAGACATGTTTCAAGCAAGTTGGTTTCTGTTTTCCAGCAGGGATATGCACTCAGAGTGATTCTAGGGGATGTTTAGGAGACGAGGGCTATATTTAATCCTTTTGGGCTGATATTTATGCACTCAGGGAAGACGAAGAGGCCCTCTCCGGGCAGCAGCGCTGGCTCTGGCCCTGCCACCTCCCTTGGCCTCCCGGCGGTGGCGCTGAGGCCCCAACCAATCCCATGTTGCGGCTCCTGCTCCTGCCCAATCCCCCGCTGCAGGTGCTCCTGCGGGGCGGGGCCTGCTGGGGCCCTGTGCTGCAGCAGAGCTGGGCTCCTGGCTGAGCGGTGCCGGCTCTGCCCTGCTCTGCTCTGACAGGTTGCAAAGCTTTCAGCGGGCAGAGCTAAAATGACGACTTTTTTTTTTCCCTGTTTTTTTTTTTCCTTTTTTTTTTTTTTAACCTTTCTTTCTTTTCTGATTTGAGCTGTTCTGGTTTCCCGCTTGTCCCCCTCGATACTGCCCAGCGTCTGTCCTGCCACCTGTCAATGGTCGGTCAGGAGCGGAGGCGTCGCTGCACAGGCTGGGCAGAGGGCACGTAAATGCCGGCAGCTCTGTCTTCCCGCATCTTGGAAGGTTCCTCAGAGCCCCAGTCTATTTCTCTGTGCTCTTCTTGCAAGGTGTTTTACCTCCTTCTGCTCTGTAATCCATCATTCTACGTGCATAGCCTGTGGCTGATTCATTTAAAATGTCACTGCGTAGCACTGTGGCTTGTATAACAATGTGGGTGATAAATGGGAAGTTTATCCCCAGAGCCTTTTCTTCCAGATTTATAGGCACTTTACATCTAGAAGGCAGGGGTTAACTCCCACCCCTTGATGGTGTTTCCTCCTCCATCTTCCTTCCCAGGTCTCATGGCTCTGGGAGCAGTAGACGGTGGAGGGCAGGTGGAAGGGAAGGTCCTGTGTGGTGGGGGTGGCTGCTGCCACCATAGGAGCAGGTGTAACTGGCAGTCTTCCCTTCAGCCAGCCCACTCGCAGACCTAGGGAGGGACGGGACCTTACACTGTGGAGAGGATGGCTGGCCCATTCTGGAAGAGTGATGAGGAAGAAGGATGCTTGGATGTATAGTCTCAAGTCTATCCATTGCAAGATGTAGGGAAGGGCACGTGGCAGGGGTGGGAGGGTGGTGAGGAGCAGGGAGGGAGTCTGCTGTCGCAACAGTCTAGTTTCTGCCCTGAGTGCTGTTTTTGTGTCCAGGGCCTGCACACCTAGGTAACCCACGGGTTATCTGAACACATTTGCCGTGAGAACAGTGCTTTTGCAGGTGCTGTTTAAGGGCCAGGCTATACCTATGAAAATACAGCTGCTGGGTCTGCTGTAATGCAGTTTGCCCTTTGAAGAACGGTTCCTAACTGATTTCTGCTTGCAGTCTAACTGCTTCTACCTTTTGAATTAATCCAACTCATTTGATCATTTGCTGTTACCAAAAATGGTCTGTTCTTGCTAAATACACTGATTATTCGCATCTCTTTATGCTTCTGTAAAACTTTCCCCAATCCCAATTTTGATCTTAAGTATACTTTTTTCCTAACTCATCATGTCACTTTTTCTCTTAATCTCATCCTTCCATTATTTAGTTAATTTCCTTTCATCTCTCTCATCCTTTTACCTTTCCTCTCCTTTCTGCTGCTCTCATTTCTCTCTCCTGCTTGCTTTTCTGATGCATAGAAACCTACCTCTGCTTTTCATGCTGTTGGTGATACTTGATTGACTTGATCTGCTCTTGTTCCTTCCCACAGCTTTCTCACCTACCAGTTACTATCCTCTGTTTCAGAATTATGTAACCCCTGTAATGTCTTCCTGCTCTCTTGCACCTGAGGAATGTCTTGATCACTCTCAAAATGTCATAAACTTATGACGTTTAGCTTGGTGTCTTCCTCTCTTCTTTTTGAAGCCTCTCCTTTGTGCAGACCCTTCTCTTCCCCTGCTCTGCTTTTCCTGGACTCTCCCATAAGTCTTATTTTCAAATTTTAGCTGCTGAAATTTGTGTGGGTTTTTTTCCCTCATATATAATTAACTAGGAGAATGTAATATTTTCTGCTTGCCATGCAACTGCATTCAGAATCAGTAGATAGAGCAGAACTGCTTAAAATTAGCACCTCTAAAGGTTCCTAACGGAAATGTCATGGTCTCTGCACTGGCTTTCTAATTCAAATTTAATTGTTCCTTTATAAAGCCCTGAGCAGAATGAGTCCAGGCTTCCTTTCCTTTACAGTTGTTTATGTTCCCAACCAAGGTTACTTAAAACAAGACTGCATCAACTTTGATACTTATATACAGGGTGATATTGGGGGGCAAAATTAATGCTTTTCTTGGTCTGTTAGAGGTGGACAACCTACACAAGGTAGAAGACCCATCTGTTTATCTAGAGCTTTATTTTACTAAGGATTTAGGAAGAGTATTTTGGGTCTCTTTTAAAAAAAAAAAAACTTTTGTAACTAGGACTGACTTTCTAAAATATTGTAGCATTATATCAGTATAAAATTATGTAAATTATGTCCCATGTATCCACATGACAGTATAAGGTGGGTTTTTTTAAGAAGCTGAGGATGGGGAAGGCAATTACTGACATGACAATTGGTTTGGATATAGTATTTTATTCCTTATGGATGACAGCAAATAAATTAAAATTTAATTATACATTATGTGCATAAACACTTTAATACTAGTATCTTGATTTATTAAAATGTATGCACTGAAACACGAGCTTCTCGTTATGTTTATATATATGTTTATATATATATATATGTATATATATATACATGTTATATATCATGTCCTATAGATTTTTGTGCATGATTTTTGTATTTTTGTGTATTTATTTGTGCACATGCATATTAATAGGTTAGGTTTCATTATATGTGTGTATGTATGTATATTTACATACACATCTTCTTATATTTTGGGGTTAAATTTATCTCATGGAGATGACAGAAAATCAGTCCTGTGCTCCTTATTTCTCTTCTTTGATATTAGTAGAATTTTGTCTTTCATTTGTTCCCTCCATTCTCTCCGAGCACTATCAAATAATGACATTCATGGATCATTCTATGGGTAGATTCAAAGTTCCATTTCTGTGTTTGGGTACTGGAAAATAATATTTCCTAGAATAAATAGCTTTTGGTTTGCAGTTAACTCATTATTTTAAATTTATAGGGATGAAATATTAATTATTTCAATTATTCTGGATTTTTTCAGGTAGCATTCATAACTATATGGCCAAATCTAATTCCTGCCCTATATTTCTGAAATCTCTGTAAGAGAAATAGCTCCTGTAACCCTGAGTAAGTTGTTCTAAGATTCACCATCCTTAGAGTAATCCAACAAGTCATTGGTAATCTCTCTGCCAAAGCTCAGTAGGTGGACAGCATCTTAACTCTTTTTGCTGGGGTATTAGTCCAACTTTCCTAACAACATAAAAGTATTTTGAAAAAAAAATGTAAATTAACTACAGGTTTCAGAGAAATTTTGGAGGAAAAAAAAAGTGGTTTAGCAGACTAAAGGCTAGTTTAAATGTATGTTTTTTATTACTTCATGCACTGGAAAGAGATTTCAGATTACAGATTGTTCTTCATTGTGTGCAAAAGACATACTTAGATCCAACAGTTGGATGAGGGAGCTAAGTATATGCAGACTAGAAATAAGAGACATCTTTCTTTAAAAAAAAAAAAAGGTTAATTATTCACTGGAAGAATTCAGCTACACGTAGGGTAACTTTTCTGTCAACTGTTGTTGAAATCAAAAAGAGTGTGTCACCTCTGAAGGTTCATCTCTCTATTGACTCAAGAGACAGCAAGGCTCCTAAGTATCTCTAAGTGTCCTAAGTTAGGTAAAAGAAATCACAAATGATGAATACCCACTTAAAGAATAGGACATTCTTCAAGTGTTATACTCAAGACCAAATTTAGTGCCTTACATGCATCATCCACTAGATGGTCCTGATTTTAGACGTCTTACTCCTGTTGAAGAACACCTATAGAAATTCTCAAACATAATTCCATGGGTCTATTCTAGTGGTTAGAACTTCACCAATCTGACTGAGAGCTTTTTGATCTGCTCTAAAGTTATTTAAAACATGTTAAAACTCCATTCCTTACCTTTTCAGTATGTTCTATAAGTATTTTTTCTTGCTGCCTCATGGTGCTCTTTTTAACCAAGATCATAATTAAAATTCCCATTGGCTACATAGCAATCTGAAGAAGGGCTTAGAAATTTTTTCTAAATTCCAAAGCATTGTACATAAGATTTGAGCTCTAAAGAGAGTCTCTTATCTTTCTTTATGTCATGGTTTAACCCCAGTCAGTAAGCAAGCACCACAGAGCCACTTGCTCATCCTCCCCCTCCTGCTGATGGGATGGGAGAGAGATTTGGGATGGTAAAAGTAAGAACACTTGTGGGTTGAGACAAGAACTGTTTAATGGTTGAAATAAAATAAAACACAATAAAATAAAGTAAAAGTAATAATAATAATAACAATATTGTAATGAAAAGGAAAGCAACAAAAGAGAGAAAGAAACAAAAGGAAAAACAAGTGATGCAACTGCTCACCACCTGCTGACGAATGCCGGGCTAGTCCCTGAGCAGTGATTGCTGCTCCCTGGCCAACTCCCCTAGTTTACATACTGAACATGATGTCATATGGTATGGAATATTCCTTCTGCCAGTTTGGCTGTGCTCCCTCACAGCTTCTTGTGCACCTCCTCGCTGGCAGAATATGGGCAGCTGAAAAGTCCTTGACTTAGTAGAAACACCACTTAGCAACAACTAAAACAAGAGTGTGTTATCACATTGTTCTCATGTTAAATCCAAAACACAGCACTGTACCAGCTACTAGGATGAAAATTAACTCTATTCCAGCTGAAACCAGGACAGTACCGGTTTCAAGCAGCACTGATGAGAACAAACCCAGAAAAAAATAAATTCACATAAAAAAGGAAAAAAAGTACTAAGAAAAAAGTTATATATACATAAATGCATAAACCTAAGAAGCTGGTGGAATATACCAACAAACAATGGCACCATATTCCACAAAGGAAATAAATCATTATCTGTTTTCATTTGGTGTTCAATGGGGAAACAATTCACTTGTGGAACTATTTTTAATCAGACAACCTCTAACAAAACCTTTCCTCTTCTTTCACCTATTTGGTGTAGAAAGATTTACCTGCTCTGCATTCTGAAACTGACACCAGACAGAAATTATTTTCAACACTGGCTGGCACTGGGCCATATTGAAAATGATTTGAGAGCAAACCTTGTCTAAGAAAGGAAAATGATTTAGAAGTCATCATGACAATCCATAAGTGACTCCAAAAAACTAGAAACAAGTTATTAAACAGAATCAATAAAGAAAAATAAGACAAGCAATGGAGACAATAGCTAATCTGTGTCGTAAGTTAGTGTGCTGCATGCTTTGCTCTCCTCTTTGTTTTTCTTCCCTTTCAAGTTTCAGCATATCAAAATGGTAAGGATAGGTTAAAATTACAAATAGTTTTATATCAGTTGAAATTTTTGGGTGCTATAATAAGAGGTTGTATAGTTGTATTTCTTCTTCCCCATCTCCCTGCCCCCAGTCTGTTCAATGTATTGTATTAGAAATTCATTCAAGGAATAAAAAAGAAGCTTCTCAAAATTTTTATTGTCTGTTCTTTTTCTTTACGCAGTGGTAGTATGTAAAACACAGGGACATATATATACTTAGTTCTGGGTGGAATTTCATACAAGAAGAGGACTCAGGGCCCTTGCCCCTAAGGTTTTATGACATAATTATACACATAGCACAACACAGCTGGAAGCAAACAATGAGGAGGAAAAGATGTGGAAACATCGATGTCATAGAAAGCTGACAATTCTCAGAGTTATCCTTCTTCAGACATCCAAATGTAGCATGTCTTTGAAGTGCATTGAAACTCCTATTTGGACTATTTAGCTGGGCCAAATATGAGGGAGGGATAGAAGGAGAATGAATTAACGGGGGTATTTGTATCTGGGACACAGATCTGTATCTGATACTGAACTGGGACGCAGCAGAAGTACATATCCAGATTCAGGAACTTGGAAGCTCTGTTGTGATGTATTCCTAGCTGTAGATTACACTATCTGAGGGCAACACAGCAGAAATGAATCCTGTGGATGTAATGAGGAAATAAACACAGGTTGGTTTTATGGAGTAACAAGGCCGTAGCAGATCATGTGAAGGAAAATGAGAAGGCACATTTGAATGACATAACCAACAAAAGCCAAGGCTGCAGCTGTTGGCAGAATGTGTGTGGAGCAGAAGTGGTGGGAAAAACATGTTGAAAGACAAGAGCAAATGAAGAGGAACTACATAGGCAATTTTTCTTCTTGTCCCTGTTGCCTTTACTGTTTCTGCTGAGAAGGATGCGATCTAAACCACCTAAGTTCAGATTTAGGCTTCTCTTCACATGACTCCTCAGCATATTAGACATCATCAGAATATGCTTAATCCATGCCAAAAAAAGCTTGACCTTGGTCACTTTCATTCACAAACGTATCTGGAGATAGTGGTTCCCATTTTTGCATGATACCTTAGTGTATGCATCAGTCACTCGAGAGATGATTCAAATGTGTCTTAGGGGACAGTGGGTCAAATTTGTGACATTCACCTGGTGTTTAGCATCCTCTGTGTAGATAAGAGCAGAGAGCTCAAAAACCCTCAGGCTAAGAAGGGCCTAGAGATGGGGCTGGGTCTTTTGTTGATAAGCGATCTAACTATTGGGAAATTGTATAAATGAAATGGATTGCTGTTCAAGACAAAACAGAAAACCAAGATCCTCCCACTAGAGTATTATTCCTATTTAAATTTTCAAGCTAATTGCAGTAAGGCTTGCATTGTGTTGCTGTGAATTGTTAAACAACAACTGTATCCCACTGAAGAGATGGCTGCGGTTCAGTAATGCATGAAGGCGTTTCTGGGTATTGTATGCCATTTGAATGATCCATATAATGTGCTAAGAAAGTGTATTGAAATCCATTTCCATGACAGGTGCTAGACAAAAGAATAACCTCTGTAATGCAATTAGAGTTTCTTCCAGATTAAATGTGCTGTATGAAAGCAAACCCCGATTTTGGTGTTTTTATTCAGATTATTAGTGCTTGGTGTAGTACTTAATGATGCTTCTGACTGAATAGCAAAGGTATTCATGCACAGTTTTAATGAAAGGTAAATTTGATATTTATCAAATTGCTTTATGAGACAGCAAGGAGGGAAAACTGATGATTTTTTAAGAGTATTTATGTCTAAAAATATTACATAGAGATGTGAAGATCACCTGTGGCCAAATAATTTACATATTACACATCCCATTTTCAGGACAAGCCCCTACCATTTCAGTGCCATCTCAAATAAAACTGTGACAGATGGCCGTGTAATTAAAAAAAAAAAAGTAGTATTTCTGAGCCCTGATATTAGAGTTCACTTGATTTTTCCTCCCAGATTTTCCCTTTACACAGATGGTGTAATTGTACCCCTCAAAGTTTTACCTCTGGAAGGTATTTTTATTTATTTTCTACAAGTTCACCTTCAGGCAATAATAGCAGGGGGCAATTCCTTTATTTTACACTGTCAAAACCAATACGCTGTGAGTTATTCATATCACTTTCTGAAGTGCCAGTCAATGGCTTCATGTTTGGAGCAGTGCGAAACACTAACAGACTCAGAAAAAACAGTCTCTGAACTCGTAGCACAAGAGTGGGTGTTAGTATGGAAAGAAAAGGAAAATAAAGGAAAAAAAAAAGAAAGTTTTTTTGTTGCTGCTGTTGAAAGTTTTCTAATGAAAGAAAATGAGTCAGGAACTTTGTAATAACATGTGCCTGGCCACTTAGCTGTAGCAGCAGATCTGGAATGAAGCTTACTCAGCACAAGCTTTGGACCTTTCAGACCTTATGTATCATTTCTCATCTACTGAGCTTCTCACATTTGTACAAAATAAAAGAGGGAATAAAAAATCAATTTTTTTTTAACAATGTGAGTCCAAAAAGAATACACATATTCATCCATTAGACTTTTAGAAAAAAAGTTGGCACATAGTCCAACTTTTTGCCCAGAAAGACAAAGTATTTGTCTTCAGAGCCATCAATTTTAGAAACTTATACTCCTTTGTCCTTTTTTTAAAGGAGTTCAGCTCAAAGCAGCAAAGAAGAGAAAGTGAAAGAACAAACATTAAATAATGAACCTGTAAAAGCAATATCTGCCAAATTCTTCCACTGCATGCTGAAAGACTGCTGAAACTGTCATTATTTTCCATGCAGAGAAGAAGATTTTCCGGTCTTCTGACAATGCAGAGGTCTCAAGACAACATTTCTGGGACTGTTGCAAAAAAGTCTTGTAACCATAATAAATATGTTCAATTTTTATTTTTCTTTAAGGGCTGAAAAAAAACCAACTTGGTTTACTATATAAGGGAGTACTGAGAGGTACTGAAAAACGTCTTCCAGCTGCCTGTTTGCTGAGAAATGTAACCTTCCTAAATCCTACCTTCAGGTTGAAGCTGACAGGAAAATCTGTGGAAAATTTACCATTTTACCTAGGGAGCTGCAGCAGTTCAATGGAATGTAATAGTTTTCTATATGAATTTACAGCACACCAGCCATCAGAGATAGATAACTTGGTACAAGTCCAGCAAGGTCGATTATTCAGAGTGTCTGAAGTAGGAGAGGACGACAAGCAAGACAAGCACAGATGTTGTTCTTTAAGTGACTTATGCTGACATGGTTTGCTTTCTTACTTTGAGTGTTGAATCAGGGAGACAACTTCCAGGTCCCAGCTGTAGGAGTTTTAGAAGATATGTTAACGGAAGAGTTCACGTGTCTCACAGTTACAGACTATTAGCCTGGGGCTGAAAGCTTTTCCTCGGTCAAACCAGCAATAAATGGATACCTATTTGTAAAAGCAGGAGAAAAAAAGCAACTGCATGAGATGAAAAGTACTTTTTTTTCTATTCTGTGTTACAGAAATTGGTATGGCCACTGTGATACTATCTGGATAAACTATTTGAGATGAGGTGAAGTGCTGATCTCCTAAAAGTTTTCTTTGCAGTTTAACCCATGTTGTGGCTGAGATCTCCTTGGCTTAGTTATAAGGTGTAAGAGTGTACTTTTATAAAACAATCTGTAGGATTTGGTCATTTTCTGCTGTTGGAAGAGTAAAAACAATTCAGATTTAATATTTTTTCAGTCAAATCTTGGCTACTATGAAGCTTAAAAATGATGGATTCTTTTCAAAGTAATAACACAAAGGAAGATTAGAAGGAACTACAGAAATACAACAGAAGCTACTTTTGTATACAATACCAGAAGCTTTATTGCATAGACATAGACGACATTAAACTGTTTTTATTTCTTTATGTTTATAGACTGCTGTACACTTGGTAAAAAAAAAAACCCTTCTCTGGTCATAATTTTCTGGAGAAGGAAGTGTTGGAATGCTCCGAGCTGAAACCTTGTTTGACAGTGAGATCAGAAGTGCTATTTTAATAATGTTGTACAAATGACTGATCAAAACATTCATTCTAGACTTCCAGCAAATTAGCCCTTCTCTTCTAGTTAATTTGGTATTGAATAACCTTAAAATATATTTTGAGATTAAATGTTTGTACTAACAGAAATAGACCTTTATATGATGGATAAATGTGTAAAAGAGACATCTAGGATGAAAACATTCTAAATACCCAAATAACTTCAATTTGAGTTTCTCAGAAAATTCCAGGTTAATTATTTTGTTTCTAGGAAAGAATTCATATTACAGAAAAATAATGAGGTCTTTACAAGACAGTGTTCTTACTCATCAAAAGTTCGGCTGAAATTAGGTTATACCACATTCAGGAAAAGTGATAACAGTGTACCCATATCTGTGATTTTAATAAAAATCAGTCACACTGGCACCAACTGAATCAATCATCATTATTCAGGGAAACAGCCAATAGCTCACTGTTGGAGACAATGATGCTTAAGCACATGTTTATCTTCTTTCCAACTAGAAATCTGTGTCATATCCTGATTTATTCTTTGATTACATTTTAGTCATACCCTCAGGGAAAAAGAGTAGTTAAAAATAAGATTTCCTCTTCATGTGAGTATAGTTGCTTTCCAGCAGGTCAACCCGTAACCTGTACTGGTGCATGGGGTTCTTCCTCCCCAGGACCAGAACTCTACACTTGTCCTTGTTAAATTTCATGACGTTCCCCTTCGCCCAACTCTCCAGTCTGTCCAGACCCCGTTGAACGACAATACAGCCTCCTGGTGTATCATCCTCCCAGTTTTGTATCGTCAGCCAACTTGCTGAGGGTACGTTCCAACCCTTCATCTAGTTCATTGATGAAGATGTTGAACAAAACCGGACCCCGTACTGATCCCTGGGGAGCACCACTAGCTACAGGCCTCCAACTGGACTCTGCACTGCTGACCACAACCCTTTGAGCTCTGTTGCTTAGCCAGTTCTCGACTCATCTCACAGTCCACTCGTCCAACCCATACTTCCTGAGCTTCACTATGAGGACGTTATGGGAGACAGTGTCAAAAGCCTTACTGAAGTCAAGGTAAACCACATCCACAGCTCTCCCTTCATTTACCCAGCTAGTCACTCCATCATAGAAGGCTATCAGGTTGGTTCAGCACGATCTCCCCCTGGTGAATCCATGCTGCCTACTCCTGATAACCTTCTTTTCATCCATGCGCCTAGAGATGGCCTCCAGAAGGAATTGTTCCATCACCTTCCCAGGGATGGAGGTGAGGCTGACCAGTCAATAATTTCCTGGGTCTTCCTTTTTGCCGGTTTTGAAGACTGGGGTGACATTGGCTTTCCTCCAGTCCTCAGGTACTTAAGGACTGATTCAGGATGAATAAGGTTGAAGAAATGGGATTACAGAAGATGAGAATACCAGGTTAGATAGGAATCATGTGAAGTTATCATACATGAAGGTGCTGTGATAATGGTAATAAGAAGGAAGATTTGTTTGGATAAAAAGTCTGGTATCATCTGAAAATGGTGATGCTTTGACATTTGTTACTTTTATAATCGTCCTGGAGAGAAAATGTGACTATCAGAACCAAATCCATATTGTCTCTAGGTTGAATTGATGTTCTTATTTTACTCCGGATTTTTATTTAGCTTGTTAGAGTTAAGAATGATTCTTCAAGAATCCCTCAAGAACAATTTACTAGAAGAACTAATAAATATGGATAAACATCTTTACATTAACTAAGGGAGATGGGGAAATTGTTTACTACACCTACTTTACAGTTTCATGACTGCAGAATTGAGACAAACTCACTTATCCCTTGTTCTGAAGTGGGTGGCATTCTCAGTTTTCAACGTTTCTAAGCTTTTTGGTTCAGGAAACCATAAAATGTTTGCTAGCTTCAAAACTAAATCCTCTGGGGACTTGCTTGTGTGATGATTAATTGCAGGGTAAATACAGGTCTGTATATTACTTACAGATACGATATCTGTTTCTAAATATCTAAAGAATGTTAAAATCCATATAGTTTCAATAAGGTCATCTGTCATGCAGTGATCCAATGCCAAAGTGTCCCATCCTTTATTCCCATCCTTTATTTGAACATTTGATTGCATTGTTCTTCCTACACTAGAATCCTTGATTATAATAATTGATTGCGATAATACAGATACTAAGTGAACCAACTCTAGGCACTGTTCTATTTAACCATCTTGTTTGAATGCCAGGTGTGCAAGGTAAGTCATCTAGTTAAGTGGAAGTTTGATAACCTAATGTAACATCTTTGACATCAGAGATCAGATAAAATCTTTTATGTGTCACTGGCTTACAAGAGTCTGTCCTGGGCAGATGGTGTTGGTTTTGTAAGATACACATACCTTGCCTGCAGAGTTTCAGAGAAATATGGGCATTATTTTCAAACTCCAGTAAAGGAGAAAGGTGTCATTTCACTGACAGCCCCAGAGAATATTTCCCTGTTACTGCATGCTTGACAGATGCCAGGAACAGATTGATGTGTAGAGAAAGGCAAGGTACAAGGAAACCGTACATTAAAACTCATTAACTTTAGAAAGGAAAACTCTGTTGGGAGCAACTCTAGAGTATTTTTTGATGTACAGTGAATGTTTAACATTCTAAATATATGTGCTTTTTAATGTGTTGGGACTGCATTTACATATTTGGTGTAAATCTGAATGAAAATGAAAACAGTGACAAGATAAACACAAGAGAAAATGCATCAGTAAAATGAATCATTAAAAATCTGAAGGAAAATACAAGAGACATTTTTCATACTCCTAATTCTTGATCTCCCAGAAGCTATAGGTGTGGTATTTGGCATGGATCACTTGAATTTCCAGTATTATTTTTCTCAGAAGGAAGCATTCACTCTTGTTAACAAAACTCTTTTTTAGAAAATATCAGATCTGCTTCTCAGTCCAGGCAAACTCTTATGCATAGATTTAACTTTTACGACTGAACAAAAGGAGGTGGAACTTATTATCTGACTTGCCACAGAAGCTAGTTCTCTGGCCAACCAGTCCATACATGTTGCCTCTCATCCCATTGACTCCTTCTCACCGATACAGAAAATTCCCACATTAAAGCTTATGATTTACTTGATTTTTTTAAATTTTTTTTTTTTTCAAAAGAGGTGTAAGAAGTGTACAAATAAAGCAGTGGTTGATCAACACAGTAACATTGTAATTTTAGTATGGAATTAAAATTGCAATATTACATGCACAAACCTATAATTACTTCATTATAAAAATCACTATTGCCGGCCGTTGAACGGAGTATGGATTTGAGAAGGTGTTTTTAGAGGATCTTGTGTTTAGAAATAGCACAACTCCATAAGGGAAAGAAGGTATATGAAGATGCATGTGAATTACATAGACATCCTTAATTTTGGTAGTTCTTCATTGGAGCAATTGACTTTTCAACCTTAATAGTCTTTTAAGGTAGATCTCATAGGGAATTTAACTTATATGATTCCTTTTTTGATGTAAACAAATTTGATGGTAATTTTGTAGATGAAAAATTTAGAAAACTGAACAGCATAGCTGAAAGGAATGCTCGTAAGAAAGAAATTTGTTTTCAGTTCAAATGGTATAGTGTTTAGTTAACTGAAAATGGAAAATACAAATAAACAATGGCATGCTCTTAGTGTGTGAATATCTACTTATTCTGTATCTTCATGTTAAGTTTGAAAAGGTTTCTTTTGGACAGGTAGAACTTAATTGTTTTATTAGAGATATATAGGTACTAAATAATTGAAATGATCATGTATAATTCAAATAATTGCTTCCAGTAGATACCTAGTCTTATAAATACCTGATGGAAATGCAGATTGAATACTTTTCCCTGATATGAGGATTTTTAAATTTTAAATTAATGAAATGTTGTGTTAATTTGCATAATGGCATAACTGTCACAGCAGGTTACAGGTGATGACTCTGATGCTACCTGATCAAAATGACCCATCTCTTACTTCAGCTTACAGGCTGCAGCTAATGGAATTCAAATCTATAAATATTGTGCAATTATAAAGATGAAAAGAACCTATCTTGAAATGTAGTAGCCAATTAATACTCATTTTTCATTGTAATAAATGCAAATGCCTCAGTTAGATACCGTGAAGGTCTGTGCTACAGAAGTTTACCAAGAGCTACTTTCTGTTTCTGAATAAGATCATGTATGGCCATCAAAACAGAATCACAGAATCACAGAATCACA
>NW_010565457.1:6888-19907 GCF_000687285.1 Phaethon lepturus | reverse complement strand
CCGCAGCCCTGGGGAGAGCCCGCGGGAGCAGGGATCAGCAACATCTGTAACGTCTTTCCTAGATCTGAGTTCAGAAAAAAAATATTTGGCCAGATTTTTTTTTTTTGTTTTCACACCATTAATAGAGAGAAAATTGTCAGGTTCCTAAATGTCACACAACTTTTAAACTTTGTAGACTTTAGGATCTGCAAGTGGAGGAAAGGATCTCTCTCGAGATCTCTCTTCTCACATATCCTTCTCTCCTGGGTGTTTCCTAGGGGATTGGGACCAGATCCTGTTGGTCCTTCATCTGTGATAGTACAAAGGCCACCAAGGGTGCTGGATCTCCCCTTGTCCCACCTTTCAGGACATGGTTTAGGGGACACGGTGGCGCTGGATTAATGGTTGGACTTGGTGATCTTGAAGGTCCTTTCCAACCTAGTGATTCTGTGATTCTGTGATTATTGATTGCAGTACGAGACCTCCTACCCTGATGCATCTTCTCTGCAACATGCATTTCTCTCATTACAGCTTACAGGCTACGGCTGTACCAGGAAACTTAACAGTGTGGGGGACAACCTGGGACACTTAATCTTGACTCTCTATAATACTGAACTATTAATAAGGCCTTGGGGATGTTTCTGTCCCAAGATGACTAGAATTCTCCTGAAACATTCCCAGCAGTTAGCACAGGCCGGGAACTATTTCCAGTAGGTTTATTACATGCAACTCCCTTGTGTGGGAAGTAAACAAGTTGAAAAGTAGGGCCATGGGCCATACTGTGAGACCTGGCCTCAGCATTAGGTTTGCTTAAGTTGTGCTGCCATAACCCCAGAGGAGGGGGACCAGGCCATGCCTACAACACCAGTCTAGCAAATTTATACACTCATTATTGTACACATTCATGTATTGCACATCCATGACACTACACCACAGCTGTGCATCAGTCATCGCTGATCGGTTTTGAGGGGAGCATGTGGCAACACAGGCAACTGCTCCTGTGTTTCCCGTCCCTGGATTATCACCGTCACTTCACATCATCCTCCCTTTCAGGATAATTAATTTGAAGGATGACAATATCAGGGAACAAAGGAAGAAGTAACAGAAATATTTTTGTGAGGATAAAACATCTCAAAACACTGTTCAAATGAAGATTAGAAAAGATTGAAGTCACCCATACATTTGGAATAGTAGTGAAACACCTGGCTCCACCTCATCTGTGATTTCTTGCAGGACGAGGAAAACTGAGGACCCTTACATAGCTTGCAAACCAAATGATTCAGGGACACCTGTTTGCTGCACAGGCTTTTTTTTTTTTCAGTCACGTAAGACAAAAAAATGAAACTTGCAATTTCTATTGTGTTTTCTGCTCTTTGGAAATGAATAGAGAAAATATTCTTCTATTTCAAATTAAAGGTCTGCAGACCAAAGTTTTCTGCCTCGGCCTTCCTTGTAGAAGGATGACTGGAACCTCCACAACATCATCTCCTCAAAGAGCCAAGGTTTTATGTAAAAGGAATACATTGCTGTATCCTTCCTCTTTTTTCTCATTTCTGCCTTTTGTACATCATTTTTTTCTATCAACGTTTTATTTTTCTTCATTGAGAAACAACCTTTAATCCCAAAGGACCCCTGAATGGTAGCCTGACACTTTTCAGAACTTCGAATCTTGGATTTCTTAAGCAGAGAAGAAAAATGAAAGAAAACTTCAGCTTTTCATCTGAAGGCCGTGTCTGACTCACCAGCTACTGGACGACAATCTGGAAAGTTTTAAACTCTCCTGACAGTTTTGGCCATTAATAACAGAAGATACATGCTTTTCTGAGACTGCCAACAACCTCATCTGTCACAGGCTTTAGTCAGGACTCTGTAGATTATTTTTATGTCACTTAATGTTGATTCTGCAGAGGACATTTCAGTTAATAAAGTTGTTCACAAGAAAACCCTGAAAAGTGGTAGGGAAAACTCATCAGGTGTCTGTGGAGGGATGCCTGGCTCCACAGCCCTGATCAGCTCATCCCAGTACTTATGCAGGGCCTCCCAGGTCCTTCACTGGGATTGTGCTGCAGATCCATGGATCTCTATGCCATCTGCAATTTCTGTAGCCATAGACAAGCAGAGTGGTGCTGCCTAGAAGAATGACCAAGAAACCTGCTACTGATAAGTGTTTTTAACGTTTCCCAATAGCTACTAATGGTACTCTGTGTTTTGGGAATTTAAGGTAAGAGGCCTTCTTGTAGCTGTCAGCAGCTGCAAGTTATTTCTGTACTCATCATAACTGCTGTCTGTCTGCAGGGATTGCCCCAGAGCTGTAATAAAAAATAACATCCCTCACTCACATGCCACTAACTCTGCAGGTTCAGATTACAGCCAAAGAAATAGTGCCCAGTCATGGCTGCAGCCACTGGGGCAAAAAGAATATATGAGTAAATTTGATGCTCTTGTGTTCTGAAAGATGCACAGATGATGATGCACAAGAGGAAGCCTGCAGAGTGTTAGTGAGCTGTTAGCCGTGCATCTAAAAGCCGTGTAAAGACTTCATCGGTCATGGGGACCAATTTACGCTGTGTCTTAGTAGGGTGAGAAGGTATTGTGTGTATGTGCGCATATACAGAATGTACTATTCCCAAACAGAGACTAGCACAGTCTTCCTGCTCAGGATTTCCCAAAAATGCTACACTTTCGGCTTTTGTTTATCTTTTAAAAGGTACTAGCAAGTGGCAGGAAAATATGCACTCCAGTCATGCATCACACTTGAAGGGAGACTTGGCAAATAGCTAATTATTTATGAATCACGGAATCATAGAATCATAGTATTGTAGAATACCAGGTTGGAAGGGACCTCAGGGATCATCTGGTCCAACCTTTCTTGGCAAAAGCATGGTCTAGACAAGATGGCCCAGCACCCTGTCCAGCTGAATCTTAAAAGTGTCCAATATTGGGGAATCCACCACTTCCCTGGGAGATTATTCCAATGGCTGACAGTTTTAATCGTGAAAAATTTTCCTTTTGTGTCCAATCAGAATGTCCCCAAGGGTAACTTGAGCCCATTACTCCTTGTCTTTTGCATGTGACTCCTTGTAAAAAGGTAGCCTCCATCTTCCTTGTGGCCACCCTTAAATACCGGAACATGGTGATAAGGTCTCCCCTAAGCCTTCTTTCCTCAAGGCTGAACAAACCCAGTTCTCTCAGCCTTTCCTCACATGGCAGGCTTCCCAGTCCTTTGATCATCTTTGTGGCCTTTCTCTGGACTCTCTCCAGCCTGTCCACATCTTTTTTTGCATAGCAGGGACCAAAACTGAACACAGCATTCCAGGTGTGGCCTGAAAAGCACTGAGTAGAGTGGGTTAATGACTTCTTTATCTCTGCTGGTGATGCCTTTGTTGATGCAACCCAGCATCCTGTTTGCCTTCTTTGCTGCAGCAGCACACTGTTCACTCATATTGAGCTTGCTGTCCACCAGGTGCAGCCTGTGAGCCAGTTCCTCACCCACCACACAGACCACTTGCCTAGACTGTAATGCGTCAGATTCTCTAGGAGGAGGCTGTGGGAAGACATATTGAAAGCCTTGTAGAAATCCAGGTAGACAATGTCCACTACTCATCCCACATTAACCAAGTAAGTTACTTTGTCATAGAAGGCGATCAGGTTTGTAAAGCACAATTTACCCTTGGTGAATCTGTGCTGGCTTTTCCCAATCACGTGCTTCATCTGACTTGTCTCCAGGAGAATTCATTCCATAACCTTCCCAGGGACTGAAGTAAGACCGATGGGCCTATAATTTCCTGGCTCCTTCTTTAAACCCTTCTTGCAGATGAGGGTGACATTAGCCTTCTTCTAGTCTTCTGGGATGCCTCCCAATCTCCGCGACTTCTCAAAGATTATGGAGAGCAGCCTTGCAATGATATCAGCCAGCTCTCTTAACACCCTTGGGTGGATATTGTCAGGGGCCATTGATTTGTAGGGGTCAAGCTCCTGTAATAGTTCACATACCAACTCTTCCTTCACTAACAGTGGGTCTCTCTTTGAGTCAACATGGATTTTTGTTCCCAAAGCCTGGGGCCCAACAGTGCTGGTAAAGACAGAGTTGAAGAAAGTGTTGAGAACCTCTGCCTTTTCAGTGTTGTTGGTGACTAATCCACCTCCCTGTTTAACAGTGGACCAATATTTTCCTTCTGTTTCTGCTTGTTGCCTACATACCTGAAGCATCCTTTCATAGTTTTTGGCACCTCTGGCCAATTTCAATTCAAGCTGAGTTTTTGCTTTTCTAACTGCATCTCTGTACACCCTGGCAATGCCCTTGTAGTTCTCCATGAGTATTCGTCCACTTTTCCGTCTCTGGTACCCTTCTCTTTTGGTTTTGAGCAGACTCAGAAGCTCACAGTTAAGCCAAGGGGATCTCTTGCTCCACCTACTGCCCTTACTTTTAAAGGGGATGAACTATTTTTGTGCTTCCAAGAGAACATTCTTGAAAAACTGCCAACACTTGCTAGCTCTTTTATCCTCCATGGAAGCTTCCCATGGAATCCCTCCCAATTGATCTCTGAGTGAGCTGAATTTTGCTCTTCTAAAATCTAAAACCTTTGTCTTAGTACTAACCTTCAGCATGTTCAGCATCTTAGTAACCATCAGCAAGCTCAGCAGGATCCCAAACTCCACAATATCGTGATCACTGCAGCCAAGGCTTTCACTAACCGAGATATTACAAAGTAGGTTTTCTTGGTTTGCGAGTAGCAAGTCCAGCAGTGCCTCATTCCTGGTTGGCACATCTAACATTTGTATGAGGAAGCAGTCCTCTTCTGCATTCCAGGAACTTGATGGATGGCATGTGAGCTGCTCTATTGTTCTTCCAACAAATGTCTGGGTAGTTGAAGTCACCCATAAGAATCAGGTTCTGTTGCCCCGAAGCTTGCTTAAGTGAACCAAATATTGCTTTGTTGGTCTTATCACCTTGGATTGGAGGTCGGTAGCAGATGCCTACTGTAAGATCCCCCTCAGAAATGACCTCTGATCTTGACCCAGATGCATTCCACAATCGCTGTAGTTGACTTCTATACTTTCGACATTCTCCTTTACATAGAGAGCGACTCCTCCTCCTCTTCTTCCCTACCTGTCTTTACAAAACAGCCTGTAGCCATCCACTCTGATCCTCCAGTTATGTGAGTTGTCCCACCATGTTTCAGTTATTCCTATGATACCATAACTTTTTGACTGGGGTAGAGCTCCCGTTCCTCCTGTTTGTTCCCCAGGCCGTGTCCATTGGTATACCTACACTTGAGGTGGTTGGTCTTCCGATTCTCATCTTGGGAGACAGCTAAGGAACATTTGTCACTGCTCTGGTTTGCCTGGCTTATTCCCCAGCTAGCTGCAATGGCGTGAGCATTGCCACTTCAGACTCTGCACCCCAAGTCGTTGTGTCTCCCTGTGTAATCTTAGCAATATTTCAGTTGCATTGATTCTCTGGCTTGGCTGTGTTTCACACCCTCAGAGGGAGACTTGCACTGACAGAAGGAGCCTCCATCCTGATGGGTGCGGCTGTGTTCACCTGAGCACCCTGCTTAACCTTAGTCCTGCTGCTCCTCCTCCTCCCCGGTGCCACTGGCTGATGCTCTGAAGGAGTCCCCCACTCATTCCCTGCATGAGGACATCTGTCCCCCTCTCATTGCCCCTGCTGATCTCTTGTCCTTGCTGTTGCAAGAAGCGAACACCCAGTCTGCCCTGCAGCCCACAGAGTGATGGGGGTTTGGAGTTATGCCCCATTTATTTCTAAACTAGCCATGGGCCAGGTTCAGCACCGTATCATCCCCCCTTTTTAAGGCTGGCGCTCGGTGGCCTTGCAGTGCCAGCACGTTTGTTTTGCCCTTCTCTGTCCACTCCTCTCAGCAGGGAAGACTTTGACTTGAAGTCAGAGAGACTTTTGCTGTGGGTTTCAGTGGGAGGAGACCTCAGCTCTGTTTGACCCTCTATTTTCTTTCAAAGTACTCAAAACAGAACTTCAGCTGCTTCCAGGGCCAGACACTTCCTTGGCCAGTTGCAAGAAGACTTCCTGATCTGGCTGTGGTACAAGCGGTCAGAATTTCAATTGGATGGACTGTTCTCAAACAACGTCTCCAATGTATTAGGCAAAAAGGGGCGCTTTTTTTTTTTTATGTCAACTGTGATACAGTTTTTTTTATCTCAGCACACTTTTGTCCACAGACTTATTTTCTGTGGTGGATGAGTGAAAGTGCTGAGTGGGAATTAACCATGTTGTGTCTCAGGCACTGATGCAGTGCAGTGTTAATTTGCTTATTTTTCCCACTATACTATTACCATTAGATTTTTTCTACTACCCTTAAATGTCGTTCTCTGGGGCTACAAATCAGCCCCTTTCTGCAGAGCTCTATTCTTTTAATTAGCACTAAACTGACTACCCCAAGCACCTTTTAACTATATAAAACTATATTAATTTTGAGGTTTTTTTCTCTCTTTGTTTTATTTTTCTATTCCAAGTCTAGATTAACTGTGAAGTAAATTTCATGAAAAATGAAAATGGAGGATCTCCACGTTCCCCAAGCGCCAGCACAATGACACGCAACAGAGCAATGGTAAAGCACAGCGGGTAGAAAATTTCTGTTAGGCTTTGCTGCCGCTAAGGGCAGCATCACATCACAGAAGCCAAAATGAGCAGGGATTGGATTCCTTGCTAAGTAGCAATCACCTGGAGAGAAGAGAGAAGAGGGGTGCCTTGCTGGGACTTTGCAATGCACCCCAGCTGTCGGCTTTGCGTCAGAAGCTCAGCTTGAAGAGGGGGAAGAAGAGTTGCGTGAAATGAATACGGACAGCATGAAGAAATGCGATAAAGTGAAGATAAATAATTAGGAGTTAAAGAGAACAGAAAAAGCAGCTGCAGAGGGGAGAGGAAGTGGGAGCAAGACAGAGACTGTGTCCTGGAAAGCTGAGCCGCAGCAGGCCAAGGAGGGGCTGAGGATATAGAGCAGGACTCTCCAGGACAGCGTTTCCTGTTGACTCAGGGGCTGTGACAAAACCAATATCTGTTGGGGAATGTGGATTTCTTGAAATATTTCTGTACTGGCAAAAGCACCACTATTATGAATAAAAAGGGCCTTTTTTTTTCTTTTTTTTTTTTTTTCTTTTTTTTTGAGTCTCATGAGAACTAGAAGTGCTTCTTCACTAGTATAAGATGATTTGTGTAGAAGGGTCTGGCTGGACCAACTACCCCAGTTCAAGTATCCTCACAAACCTTTTCTAGCACAGACCTGACCTGTGGCAGCAACAAGAGCAGGGTGGGAATGTGGTTTCCTCTAATTTATCTTTTTCCTGAGAGTGACTCTTTGCATTGCTATATCTTAAAACCTACCTGGCTTTCCACTCCATCCCCCTCCTGTGGCCCTCCCGAGATGACAGAAAAAGAGGAGTCAAGCAAATGATGAAAGAAGCCCAGGTAGACACATTTGAGGGCCTCCAGCTCTCCCAGCCAGGCTTGCATTTGAACTGGTACACTGCAGAGCTGTAAGCATGACGCTGCTGGCAAGCTGAAACTCCTACTGCAGCCTACTGAAAAGCTGGAAGAACTTCTTATATCTGTGACTTGGGCTAGTTATACCAGGTCTGTATTGTACTTATCTGGCTGTAAAATAGGAATAATAAAAAATCCCCTCCTTGCAGACAGGAAAAAGTAGTAAATGTCTCATATTTTAAGCTATCATTAAAAACGTGACTGATTTTTTTTGTTTGTGAAAAGTAGTGAAACATCTTGTAGAGACTTAAGTTCTGGAGATACAGAACACTCACCTTCCCTCAAGGTCTGCTGTTGGTCATTAAAAGTAGTAGCTGCTCTTGAGCATCATGCTGCACAGCCTCTGGTGGGACACACCATGTACGTCATGCTTACACATGATGTTGGGTTTTGTAACAACCATGTTAACTGAATTTGAAGTGATGACCATCAGACAAGGAGGATCATGAAACCTAGCAAGTAGTGAGGGTGACAGGAGAAGAGGAATAACCAAAGGAAGTGACCACTGACACCAGACTTGGGTCACCGACAGGCTTTTGTAAAGGGGAACATGGGATCCTCCACCAGATCCAGCCTGCTCAGCCATGGGGAACTGCATGCACAGGGGAGCAGTGTGAATAGTAATAGGGAAGAAAAATTTCACACAAAAGAAAAGGTTGTGGGTTGAAATCGCAGGTTAAGTTTGTCTGGGCAGATCCCAAGCACCTGATCCCTGGGAATCACCCCCAAAGTTCAGCTTCCTAGTCTTCATGAGGCTTCACTGAGCTCCAGCCTGTGACACAACAGCCTTACTGAGAGCTAAACGTAGGCTAAGGGGTCTATTTTAAGCATGCTAAACTATTTAAAAAAAAAAGTGAAAAAAGGGTGTAAATCTGGATCTGGATTCCAGGGAGGAAGCTTTTTTTTTTTTTGTGAAAAATGGCTTCTCAGAGAAAGTGCTCATTTTGGAGGATTTGGCATCTTGGCAAAGGAATAATTCATCCCCTCCTAAACACAGCCACCACTCTGGGTGCAACTGGTGTAAATCAGGGCAGCCTGTGGCCTCCGGCTCTGCTGGCATTTCTGACTTCACCTGAAGGGCAGGCCCACGGCTTTTGATAGAAATAGCACTGCCAAATTTAAGAGTTTTATCCCTCATTCAGGCATTTACTACCCCACATGAAAGGAGTGCAAACTGCCATGCAAGCGACCTGAAGCCAACACCTCTGTCAGAGTTTGACCTCTCTCTGCCTGTCAGCCCTCTGCTGCCTTTGGAAGCGGTCAGGCTCGTGCCTGTGTGTTTGACTGTGTCAGATGGGTCGGAAACAATTTTTCAGGCTGATCCTTTAACTCGCTTCGATGGGAGCCTGTCTCGTGAGAGTGCGCGTCCCTGAGGATTCCCACAGGGAGGCATGCACCCCTTGAGTTGTGATGTCCAAGGGGTTCAACCTTTGTCTCAGAGCACAAGCCCTGACAGCCCAGGAGGCTATAATAAAAACTGCGAAAAAAGAATATTAGAGTCAGAGAAACTGGGCTGTCTGCCACAACTCTGGCTACCCTTGAAAGTCTTATTTCATGCCCACATCTTATGTGGGTGCTTAACAAATTATTTTTCTATAGAGTATTTACTACAAGAATTAAGGACAGCAGGTGTAGTAATATGCGTAGCTCCTAAGGTGCTAAGTTAGGTGCCTATATAACTTTGAATTTGGGCCAAATGAGGAGATGGCTTAAGTCTGTCTTCAGCACATTTTGGAAAGTGACTACCTCCTTTCTGGATGCTTCATCCCCCACAGAGTCCTACCCTGGCAAGGGAGAGACAGGGTGAGGTCCATCCTTCCCCTGCTGTAAGCATTGGTAGAAACACCTCTATGACTTCTGAAGAAAGTGCTGTTGGTCACCGATGCTGAGCTATACTACACACCATGTGATAAGATCTGCCTTGTGTAACTGCCATACATCTTACCCCTGCCACAAGTTAGGATTTTGAATGAAAACCACCCAGTTGGAGTTCTTCTGCACTTTAGGCTGGGTTGAGATGCTGGACCTAATGATGCTACTTTGGTCTATTCCTTTGTAAACCAATCATTCTGTTCGCTAGTTATTTGTTCTTTCACCTGAACATGGGCTTTACTTCAGAGTTAAATCTCCCAGCCAATAGTATCCTTCATGATCTAATCAAATCCTAGTTACCTCTAATGACCATCGCAAACTGCAGATCGGAGGTCACATCCCAGTGAGTTGCCAGCCTTCCTACTCTAATAGTATCTCTTATCTCCACCCGGCTGCTTGTGGTCCCCTGCACCTCTGCTTTGCGCTGCCAGATGCAGTAATACCTACATGCAGGTTTCATTACATCATCATTACAAGAATTGTATCTTGGTCTACTACATCACTGAAACGCTCTTATAGAAAAATCCATTCTTTCTGCTTCATTTCAGGTTTCTTAAGCTCAGTGTTTGCCCACGGGAAAAATAGTCATCATAGTCATGATAATAAAGGGCAGTGCTAGATGCAAGCTAAAAGCCTGCTTGAGGAATGGCCTATCAGTCTTTCATGCTTGTGCTATGCCAGTTTTGGTAGTTACAGAGTAAGGTAGTCAGCACCCAGCCATACACATTTGACTTGTCACTCCAAAGATCGGCCATTAATTCAAACTTATATTCCCTGTGTCTTATGATACAAGTACCGAGCAAGCTCTTCAGAGCCAGAATTAATCCCTGCCCTACCTAGATATCCTGTTCTTGAGGTACCTAGACAATATATTTTAAACAAAAGACTTGTCACTGATAATTCATCCTTCTATTATTTAAGATTGATGTGTTTGAGCAACTATGATTGCGTAATGTAATTCTTTTTATGAGAAGCTTAAAATCAAAACCATAGTCTTCCTGACATTGGTGGTTTATAGGTTTCATTTTTCTTCTCTTCCCATCCCCCCAAAAAGCAAACACCATCAGTTCATCTGACTCCTGCATGGTGACAACAATCTTAGAGTTCTTTACAAAACCTTTTTTTTTCCTTTTTTTTTTTTTTAATTTTTGGTCTGAAATTTTGACCTGATTTGATTTTTAGCCTTTCAGCCCAAGGGGACTCCATTTGCTTTGCTGTGGAAAGGCAATTCTACTTTACGCACTCTCTGCACATGATGTGTCAATCTGCGGGAGCTGAACTGAGAAGAAAATGGAAGCCTCTTTGTTCTTCAGCTTGGGCCCTCATTTCACTTAAACTGCCTGACACATGCAGGCCAGATCACTACCTTTAGCGGCAGATATAAAATGCTGCTGTAATCTGGTTCTGACTCCATTGACTTCTTTTATATGGTTGCAAAACAGGGGTATGTGGCATGAGAGAGTACATATATATTAATAATGAAAAATGGTCGTGAAAGGTGCTAGCTGCCCCTGAAAACCAGCCAGCTATTAACATGAAACAAAAATAATACGTGAACTTTTTTTGGTTTGTCTTGCTAAAATTCTCAATCTTCACCAGGGAAGCTAAGCAAACAGCTAAATTCTCTTTTCACAAGCCAATGAACTGCTGCCAATCACAATGGTGCTTTTCAACATGTGGACATCCACTCGTTATGAAAGGGCTAAGACTCCTAAATGAGCACTGACCATTGCACAGATGTCGGGTGGGGCTTCCAAAGCCATAATGGGAACCGGGCATCCGAATTCCCTACAGGTCAGTGGAATCTGACTTACAGAATTCCTTAGTCAGCTTTGAAAAAACAGCTGTAATGGTTAAAAATATGCAGTCCTGTCTGACTTTTTGATGCAGTAGCATACAAGATACTATCAGTTTTGTTGACTTTTGCTTACTAGCCTCTCTATAGAGTGATTTTGTAGGAAGCAGCCAAGATAAGATAAGATAAACTACTGAGACATTGCCTCTCACACCATGACAGCAGAATGTGTGAGGAATAACAATAGTAAGGAAAAGGAGGTTTCCTTAAAACAACAGAATAACAGCTTTTGTAATGACTCATTCTGTGCTGTGGAATGTGGCATTTTCCACACCCAATCATACAGCCAGCCTCCTAAAGAGTGAGTAAATTTGGCAGGAATCCTAATGCAAAACTGTCTGAATCCTCCTTGACAGCACATCAGCTCTCAGCTGAAGTCCACTGAGTTTTAGTCACTGCTGGAATCAGAGGGTCTTTCTTGGGCAGCTGGAAAACTAGAAGAGGGAGCTCACATCACCGTGACCAAAGGCCATGCTAGAGGATCCACATCTGCAGGAGCAGGAACTAGTGACCTCTCAGCTTTGGGCCAGATCAACGTCATGGAAACAGAAAAAGTTGAAAGCACTGACTATCACACTTCCTATTAACCAAATTCTCTCACCAGCTGAAACTTATATAAAATCCCTGCTAGGCTGGTGTCTATGTTTCAAAGACCAAATGAGAACCATTCGGAGGATCTTTGGCTTTGTGATCATGTTTATTTTTCTAGCTTCATATAGGGAGGAGCAATGGTCCGTAAATCTATAATTACTACTATATAAGCCACTGCTATATACTGTAGCTGGAGCAAGTTAGAGAGAATATGAGCTTTTCATATAATCCAGAGCACTGACTGTGTTGCTGCTATGGTGGAAGACTGAGTCATTAAATTTAGCCAAGGAATTATATGATGTGGGTCCCTGAAATAGCAGGAAAGCAACCGTGATATTCCAGCTGTACGTGTCAAGTACTTATGAAAACAATTAATGTTCCAGCATTGCCATTTAGTCAGTTGTTTTCTTTCCAATTCTGCGTGGTAAAATCTTTCTAACACTCTACTTTTTTTTTCTCTTCTCTAATATCTCCTGTGCAAAAGAATCAACACAAAATGCTGTAGGTTAGATATTCAAGCCTCGGCTCCATATACAGAAAGATTCTGATGGCTTGTCTTTCAAAACATTCAGATTAAATGACTTAATTGTCATTAACATGGTGCGTCTGTGTGCGTGTTCATAAGGAAGTTTCAAAGGATGCTTTACTTTTAATAACTTATAGCTCTTTCCAGCAGGAGGGAGGAAAGCATGGCTCTACTCAGCATGCTTCTGTGCATTGTTTCACTACCAGATCACTGAAGTCTTTGGTATTTCAGCTTAAAGCACAATGACCTAAATAGTCTGAGAATGTATCTTTGTTACTAAGAATTGTATGTGGGAGCGGACTTGGCCTCTCAGTATCACTAAAGCTAAAGTCTCTTGACCTCCCTGTTGGTCAGCCCACACGTAGGCTTTTCTAATTAATTCTGCCTATTTGGGTTTGACTGGGCTGTTTCTATCCATGTGGTTCCCCATGAGGAAGAGTAGTAAAATTAGGAAGGTGACCAGATTTACAGCCAAAGACTGTATCTCTTGTACTGCTGCAAAAGTCACTTCAGATTTCAAAGATGTTTGAGCTTAAGAACTCAGGATGGAAGGTAGGTGAAATATGGGATTAGATGAACGCAGAGGATCATGAGACTGCATTTGTCTGCATCAAAATGCACCTTGGCAGAAGCGAGTTAAAAGAGGTATGGAGAATGAACGGGACTAGCACAAGGGA
>NW_010565457.1:0-6857 GCF_000687285.1 Phaethon lepturus | reverse complement strand
AGAGTATTGTTGTTTTAAAGGAGAAAACAAATCGTGCGCTATAGAAAAGAGGATGAGGGCTTCTAGGAAACCTAGAGAGAGATAGAATCATTTGAAGAGCTGCAACAGGGTGGGTTTGGGGCAGTCAGCCACTAATGAAATAAAGATGTTTTACAAAAATTCCATACTTAAAAAGGCTCTTTTACCAAACTAACAGTCGAGCTGAATACCTCAGGAGGGGCAACCTAAAAGCCCAGTCATACCTACCTACCTACCAAGCCTACCAGATGGCCAAGGACATAATTAGGAGGCTACAAGGCTAAGCTGCTGTGTTCCTAGCTCAAAATTAAAACCTTTTCTCAAATTCCAGAGGCATATCTGGGCTCAGGCTGGAGTTGAATAGTGAGTGGGAATAGATTACATATTTGGCTTTCACTAACATAAGTCAATACTGAAGCCTTTTAAATCTGTCCTCCCTTTACCAGCTCCATGGGCAGCAGATTAATACTGTGTACAAAAATTTATTCTCAAAGATATTTAATTTTGTATGTTATATTTTATGCTTTATGATATTGTGATGCAGAAGACAGCATGTTCACAGTATTACAAAAGGAACCTTGATGAGCTGAGCATTTCCTGTTGGAGTTATTTAATTTATTGGAGGTGTTTGTTTTGTCTTACATTTTGATTCTTCAGAAGCCAGTTGAGATTATCTACTTTTTGGGAAGCTGCCCTGTTTGGAATGACACTACCAAACTTGATATACACAACAGAGAAAAAAATTTTTCATTTGCATTTCTCTTTGTAAATATTCATCTATATAAAATAATAATTTAAAACATAAGTTTATAGTTTTCTAGGATTTAAATGATCTAGGTATTATATTTAGTATTCCAGTGTTCATACAATAGTCTTTTAACATGTCTTTAACAGGAGCTATGGGATATTGGGTTGATTCATCAAAACTGTTAGTCTCATGGCCCATTTTTCCCCAAAGTGAGTGTTTGACTCAGAAAACAAGCCTATACTAAGGCCATTCTCCACAAACAACAGCCCAGTTAACCTCAGTATTTCATGGGGGTTTGCCTGGTGTTCTGGAGAATTTGATTTCTTTGGAACAGTGAAGAAACCAAAGAACATTAGCTAAGAGAAGATGCCTCAGTGTCAGGAATGAGAGATAGAAGGAACAGTTAGAGAGAGCAAAGGGACCTAAAATACTTTTAGATGAGTTATAATGCATTTGTAAAATGGATGAAGAAGAACTCTTCACATTTGCTGAAAATTTTTATATATACACACACACACATATATATAATAATAAAGATTCACAGCACTATTAGGGTCAAGCTAAGGAGGACCAGGATGCTGCCATTGTGGAAATTAGGTGACAGAGCTAGAGAAACCCCCATTTCTTTAACCCAACTCACTGTTATATGAATATGAAATACTGTAACTCAGCTTTGGGTCTTCCCAGGACTGGAGATATGCACATGACTGTCTTCATATGTGGACACATGTAAAATTGTATCTGTTGTGAAATTGAGAGGTTTTTGCAGGGTATGTTAAGTTTTAAATAGAATCTATTAGACATTGATTTCCAGGAACAGCCTCAAAAGAGCAAGAAGTAAACCCAGTCTTGGCCAAGGAATCACAACTGCTGCAAAGAAAGCATCCTCTTTTGAGCTATGTGATTAAGATATGGGTTTTTGAAAAAGTTCTTAAATCTTTTATTTTTTTATTACCAGTTAGATAGCACAGGTAAAGATAATGATGGAAAACACACTTTGATTTCTCCATCTTTACTTTTTTATATTTAATCAGTTAACAAGCTTCTTGATTCTCCTGTTCTTTTTATTGTTTATTGAACAGGATGTAAGTATTAGAACTATGAGTGCTACACAGTTTTTATTTTAATTACGTAAAATCTTTGGAAACTTGGATACATGGCAGACAGCAGTAACTGCTCATGCAGTGGCAAAGGTCCCAATTAGCAAACAACACCTTATGAGTTGTTTTATTAAATCATCTCAACACTGCACAAGAAATTTGGGTCCTACTGAAACCAATGGAAATTTTGCTATTAGTTTCAGGGCAACCTTGACTTTACTTTTTGTTCTCAAGTATCATGAACATAAATGTGATACACTGTCAACTGAGTATTATCTGTTGCCAAATAATTACAGCAATAAATTAACAACCTAACCCAAACTACCTCCAGAGCTATTAGAGATACCCTACGATGCACTTCTCCTTATGCTTCCAAAACTATTCTGTATCTCACATTCCCCTTACAAAAGATAAATGTTCCAAGGACAGCATATTCTAAGCTTTAATTAACATATGTTTTGTATTTTCTCTGCTGTGTGTTGTGCTTTACCCAAATAGTCTTATACATATTTTCACAGGTGATCACGAGCTGAATATAGCATGTGCATGTGCCTGACTTCATGTGAGCACACTCAGTGCACACTCTGGATTCCCTGCTTACGTCATTCTTCCTGGATCCAACGCTTCCCCATCTTGAAGTTTTTTAATTTTCTCCAGAATGCCAAACCAGCTTCTCACTCCTATCGGCAGCTTGTGATAGAACGAGTAACAAAAAAGAACAAGTCAGATATGACATGCAGCAAATGTAAGCCTCATTGGCTGAGGGACTTCTCAGAGTTTCAATGTACATCATTTTCTGGCTGCTGGTACTACAACGTGTGGGTATTTGAGTGCTTGCAAGAAATAAAGTCCAAGTACTTTTGTTTGGTTTTCACAGTTTTTATTCATTTTTCAAATTACAGATTCGTTTGGCCTATAATAATAGCTGTAGGGCTTATTTTGTGCCATATTCAACAATTTTCTTGAAAAACTACTTTCTTGAGAGGTTTACTTTACTTGTTCAGAAAGTTAACTAAAGGAAGCAACTTGTTCATCTGGTGTGACACAGTTGTATGGATGTACAACTGTGTGACAAACCCATCCAATAGCACTGTGACTTTCTATCTGCTGTAAGCCACCTTGTCTCCCAGAGGCTGGCTCTCCCGGGAGGCAAGTCCTTCTCTGGGAGCTTCCCTAGGGCTGTTTTCTGCAGACGGCTCTCCGTTACTTGCACTTCCTGAAAAGACAATATAACTAAGATTAAAATAAACGTCATATCTTTGATTCTGCAAGTGAGAAGATTTACACTTTGTCAATGACACTGAAAAGCCTTTTTATGCAGCTATAAATGTTCAGGAAGCTATTTTTCTCAGTTTGCAGTCCATTTGCTTTAGGATAATGACACATCACCTAATGGTAATTAATTAACATGCTTCCAGCATGCTTTAAATAACTGCCACTGGAATGCATAATAGTTTGCACTCCATCTGTGCAGGACTTTTTTGTATTATCTCCTGATACTTACCTACCAGTCAGGAAGTGTGGGGAACATGATTTTTTTTTTTCTGTCTGGGATACATAAAGCCCCAAGCACCCACCTCTGATAAATCTCTTCTTCTTTAGTCTACCTTCCATGATTTTTAGTCTTCCACCCTGTTTCAGAAGTGCAGTTGCCTCAACAAGACAAAACTGTGCCATAAAGTGTACTGATGGTGTTTATTTAATATATCCTACCCAGAGTGCTCTCATTGCTGCACAGATGTGCTTCATACTAAAGGAATACGTTTTCTAGTGGAGATTTCCAGAAAGAAGTTGTGAACAGAATGGGTAAAAGATGAATGCTAACCACAACATTCCTGATTTGGTCTTGATTCAAGTCTGAACTATGAGCACTGTTGCTTTATTTGGACTCTTGTGTGGCTACAGATGGTGTTTCAGAGCCAATGGAGAAGACTTCAGCTTTGCTAGCCGTTGAATTTTCTACAAGTGGGGTCCAGTCTGTCTAACTTGCACATATAAAGTATGCCTAAATGTCTAAATTTAGGCACAAGAGTTAGGTAGGCAAGATTTCACTTTGGAGACACTGAAGGCATCTCCTTCTCGTCAGTTGCAACCCTGCTTACAGAGGCACTTATTTTAGGAGTTTAGGAGTTAGACGAGTAAGAGATGTAGACTGGATGCAAGACTACCTGTTCAGGGTGGAGTGAGAGGCCCCTTATCAGGGGACTCACTGATATGCAGCACAGTCCTTGCATGAGCAAGGGGAATTTTAGCCTTCAGACATACTGTCTGAATATGTATAAACATTCTGGAGCTCCTGTTTTTAACTGAATTTCAAGTTGTTAACACATTCCCTGGAAAAAGCCATCCACAGCTTTTTTCCACAATGGCCACCCTTCTTGTTTCTCGTTTTGATGTTTCCCATGGAAACCACCATGATTCAGAATATGAAGCATGTCTTTGAAATGCAACCATGGGAACTCCGTTTACTAAATTCAAACCTTTTCAAGCACCATCGCTTTTATAATTCCCCAGGTAAACTGCCCCCCAAAACGCCAACATTACAAACTGGTTTCAAACCAAACTTCAACAGATTTATAGAGCATCTGCAATGAAACAGATTCAGACTTTCCTCCATAATTTGTAAAGGCACTGCCAGTAAATACCATGAAGAATCATTGCATCTATGAAATTACTTTTGTTAAAATATCTTCAATTATGACAACATACATTTCAATTATATGCCAGGAACAAATGATCTCATCATTAAATGTTGCAGTCTGACCACAAAATTAAACATCTATTTCAACTTGGACAATATTTTTACTAAATGCAATGAAAATTGCAGGTAACAGTTAAGCTGGATATATAAACAACAGCTTCTAGATCCAGCAGTGACTAACCTAAAAGACGTGTAACTTCAGCTGTACAAGAGATTCTAAATATGAGAGGCATTGTTCCAGAAACTGCAATTTATGAGTAATTCAGTTTTTTTGTTGGACTGAGACCTAGGGTCTAAGATATTGAGCCTTCAGTTATCCCTAATTTGACATTTCTAACTCAAGATATTTCACCTGACAGTAAACAAAGGATCAAGAAAAATTTTTGAAAAGAAATTGCAGTTAGATTTTAGGATCACTGGTTTGTCCAGTTCTTCTCCATATTACTGAAATATATTGGGTTTTTTTGCTTATAGATCACAGATGATATATGAAGCTGGAAAGATATTGATTTGAAGGAAGTGGTGAGATGGATAAAATGGGATTCATCACAGTTGGTTGAGATTGCATCAGAGTAGACCTTCTGCAGCTTTGCACTTGGATGTGAAAACTGGATTTGTTTCATTAGCAATGCCTCTTGCCACCACACTTGTAAACTCCATCTACTTGGCATAAGGCCACAAACTGCAACCCACAACAACTGAGACTCAGCAGTCAGAATGAACAGTGTATCATTTCTGATAAATGAAGTTTTATAATTATCAAAAGGCAGGAAATTGCTCTTTTTTCCACTAAGTATGTGTTTGATTGGGTTTAGCTGACTGACAAATAGTTCCCCCTCAGGATGGAGTGCAAGGTACACCATCCAAAAATGGTTTGCAGCATTGCTTTCTCAAATCTAGCATCCAACATCATGCCAGGATCCCATACAACAGCCTGGCAGCACTCCAGGAACAGAGTCTGGAGCAGTCAGGTAACAACAGAGGTGCAGTTCTTCCACTCCAAAGGGAGGTACAGCAAGCTACCTCTGGTGCGGGGAGGCACACCAACCAAGCACCAAAATGGGCTTAAAGACTTAAAACAAAAGAAAGGAGATTTCTGTTCTCTTGACTGAACACATTCTACAGTGTCACTTGTCCACTCCTCCAGAATGTGATGTTTGGTAGCAGTGCAAGTGATGAACTTATACCGATGGACTGACACTGCTTTGGCATGAATTTTGGCACAACCTCCTCTCAAAAAGAAATTGAGGGTGTTCAGCCATCAGTATCTGAAGTTCATACAGTCCTTCTAGCTGAACTGATGAACATTATGAATCTTTCTTCACAAGACTTGTTATCAAGTCATCAACTTCTTTCTTTGTAAGGTACCATCCCATACCGAGGTCTGGAGCAGAAATGGGTTTGAAGTGATGCTTGTTTAAATAGAAGTCATATGAGAAGTTTCAGTATTCTGGGGTGAGATAAGATTAAAGACGACTATCAAAGCAAGGTGACAAGTCAACATTGCTATGAGATGGAATTTAGTAGAAGTGAACTGTGTAGCTGCATTACCATGGAGCTGAGGCCAAGCAAATACTGGCTTGAAGAGCAGGCAGGGTGTATTCCTGCTTGCAGAACAATATGTTGACGTACTTTTTAAACCTTCTCCTTGACAATCCCTACTCCATAAATCTCAAACTGTGTGTCTTGTTTTCAAATATTTGGCTCATCTTTGTGAACTTATTCAGTGTGTTTTTCTCTGCCTCTCTTCATTTTTGTGTTTAACATTCAAAACATAACCATATTTGGTTTTGGCCACTGACAAGGGTAGGATATTGAGCTAGGCAGACCATGGACTGATCCATACATGAATGTTATTGTGTTCTTATGCCAGTTTTCATGGTTTTAAACCTTCTCCATCTCAAAAACAACCTGTCCTTGTAGATACTTTCCCACCTTTTTGGGGGATTTTCTGTAAATGCTGGGAGTAGCCTCTGTCCGTGGTGCTCCATCAACTCAACACTCATCCTGCCAGAGCTGTGACTTCAAAACAGTCTGCCGTTACGTAGCCATAATGCTGGAAGATGAAGTCCCAAAAGAACTAGAAGCTATACCCAGGACTGTTTAAACATCATAATCAAGCTTTGCAAATTACGAGTATCTCAACCAGCAGAGAGATCAAAATATCCCCTTGGAACTTGAAAGACACTGAGGGATACCTAGAAACTGATGAAAAGGCCTACAGCAAAATCCTGAGTCCACTTTTGAAGAAAGACCATAAGTAATCACAGAATCACAGAATCACTAAGGT
>NW_010565456.1:0-12182 GCF_000687285.1 Phaethon lepturus | reverse complement strand
CTGTGATTCTGTGATTCTGTGATATAATATTTTTATGTCATATTTGGTTGGTTTTTAAGCTATTTACATATTGCCTAGTATAAGAACTGGGACCTCTTCCACATAGCTTTCCACAAACTATTTCTCTCTTTTCCTATATTTATTTTTTTAACAGACCTAGAAACTTAAAATATTTTCCTATCCATGGGACTGAGGCCAGGGCCGGGTGATATTTCATCACAATATCAGATCATGAAAAATAATGGTTCTGTTGATGTTTGGAAATGGCACATTTGAAAGTGAAGTAATTATTTATAAGATCAGAGAGGTGTCCTTATACAATGATCTCAGATCTAGAATGTAAATTAAATAGATATGGGGTGATTTTCTCAGACGTGATGCCTTAAAGTTCAGAGAGAAGAAAGTAAGTCTCTTGCATTTACATAGAAATACTTTAAAATGAAATTGTGGGTAGTCAAGATGCCAACTTCAAAAATTTCTTAATTTTACATGTAGTTAGACACTTCCTTGAGCCGTATGTTATCCTAGAGCATGCTTTTGAAAATTTTAATGGTCTAACTGGCAGAGGCTCCACAGTACATTATTCCCATATCTTCAAACACCTATATCATTTCAATAAGCTAGAGGAGACAATTAGAATAAATATTTTACTAAAAATGTTCTAAGCTAAATAACTGGTTCTGCACCATTTTTTCTATTTATGGCTTCCTAATGAACATTAGAATGTGCTGAAGATATTCTAACAGATGGATCACGAGGAAGTTCTGTACATAACTTACATTAACACACTTAAGTTGTTCACAACAAAGCAGAGATTTCAGAAAATTAAAGTTTTGTGTGGTTTCTTTACACAATCTTCTTGTATTGGGGAGGGACGGTCTTGCCAGTTCTTATGATTTTACTTCATTTCTCATGATAATTTTTGCTGAAGATAGCTGCTCCTAAAACTGAGAGGTATGCAAGAATCTCACTTTTCACTCAGAAGAAAATGGAGGAAGAGGCAATTTTCTCTCCTTATTAATCAGAAGCAAATATCAAAAATTTGTGACTCAAAAAACAGACAACACAATTTTCTATACCCTGAAAAAATTACTTAGGAAGTCTTAATTTTATTCCTAAAAAGATTTCCAAATGCTGACAACCTAGGAACATTTCATACTTACAGTGATGATGCTAAAGATTTTAGAGTATTAGACATCTGCTGTATTACAAACAGCAGCTTCATGTCTTCAGGGAGCCTGAATATATGCCAAGCAGAAGAGACCACACAAAGTCTCTAATTACTGTCTTGTCTGGCAACTCTGAATTTTTTTAACTGGGCAGCTATCATAGGAAAATATCCAGCACATGCGTATTTTGTGAATCTCACAGGGGGGAAAAAAAAAAAAACCAGAAACAATGAAAGAAGAAATATAATAAAGCAACCACAACCTTAAGTCAAGAAACTTCTAATTGCAACAGGGACTCACTGCAATTAGCAGCCTTTTCCTTAGACGCGTTAATGACCTACAGGCAAGAAAGCAGATTCCCTGTTCAGTGAATCTCCACACAGCGTATAGCGTAAGGTTTAAGAAAACCTTTCTCTAGATACCTAGAGCATTCCTTAGGCATAGACATCCCTGATTTCTTTTTAAAATAGATGTCTAAAATAAGTCAGATGTATTAGTCCCTAAAAGTGCATATTTCCCTCCTCTGATATCTCCATGACCCCAGGAGGAGTGTTTGAGGAGGAAATGTAGATGCCTGCAGTAGGTGAGATGATTCCTGCCCTGGGTAGCAAAAGTCTGCTTGCTGAAACAAGCCTATGCAGGCTACTGTGTCCTGTTTCTTGGTGATAATGCTGCTTCTGGTATTTGAGTTAGCACTTGTTAAAGCTGAGCTGGTCTACGCTGGCTGTTTACATCATGGATTGTCTTTATGGTGAGTAACAAAGCAGAGAAACAGCCTCAACCTGTCAGGAGTTAGTGTAGTTTCCAAGCAGGATATGACATCTAAATTCCAAAGGAGCCAGGGTTTGAGTGGTTTCTCATGAAACTCTACACCTTGAAAAGTCAGGTCATTTCTAATGAGATGCCAGTATTTTCAAATAGCTGTTTCATATCAAACACCTGTCATTTCTATGTTGGCCTTAGTTCTTTTAAAGCTGATTGAGGAATAGAGCTGGAGAATAAGTTTCTTGCCATTTAAAATGGCTGTTGACAAAGAATAACTCAGGAATGTACTTTTGGTTTCTATTTTATAGTGTAAATCTGTGATTCATTTTGACGATCTAAGTAATCTCTTTATGATCTTAATTTTTTTCCTTTACGTGACTGATCATCTTCTCACTTGTTTTGATTAAAAGCCCAAAAGGGATGTTCTTTATTTGGTTTTGGCAGTTTGGCCATCTTCTCCAGTGGCCTGGGAAAAAAAGAAGAAAAAGCCTAACAGTGCAAGGAACTGACAGATGGTTACAGTTTCCTGACAAATTATTTATTTGAATTCTTGAACACTCAGCTCTTACTTATGACTTTTTCACTTAAGTTTTAAGAGTCCATTTATCAACAAGAATGATCACATATTGACCATACCAGTACTCAAAAGCAAATGTATTTATTTGTTCAATATACGGAAATGAGTTAGTGACAAGTGAACCTATTAAGACAAAACACCCAAACTAAGGCTTCAGTTCAACATTTGAACTATTACAAAAAGCTTTTCTCCATCCTTTCTGACTTTTTCTAAACCTTCGTTGTAGGCCTCTACTTGGTATCGCATTCCCTCATGTGGATCTCTGACTTTTCCCTTTCAGAAAACTGTTTTTTAAAAATCTTTGAAAATATAAAGTTGCTTTTCTTTATATTTACACATATCAAGACAAATCAAGTTTTATCAAAAATATATGGTATTTTCAACAGGCTTTTCTTTTAACATTAAATGATTTTTTATTTAATAGGAAATTTGGCCACCAAATTTGAGAAAAAAAGCTGTTGAACACTGCTGAAGAATTTGCAAACTTCTTTTTTAATAAAAAGAATTGGCTTTTCACACACAAAAATAAATTTAAGCTGTTAAAACCGGTTTGAAATTCTCTGCTCTGTCCCTTCTCTCTCACTCTAAGTCGCACCTTTTCAACAGGCAAATCAAGCAATCCTAACTGCCCCCCTCCTTTCCCTGGTACTCACTTGAAACAGGCATATGGAAAGTTCCAAGTTTCTGATTTGCTTGTCCTAAGTTACCGTCTATCCTAGGATGTGAGCTCTAGTCCCTTTTTTCCCCAAAGCTTCCCTGAAATATGTAGTAGGATGAAACAGATGAAAGAGATTTCACATTGAGGGACAAAAAAGCTGTTTCTCACACAACTCTGAACACAGTATGTCCATTCTGAGTGAGAAGGTATCTTAAATATTAGGTCCTTCACAAGAAATGTACCGCACATAGTGATGACTTTAGCAGTGAAAATAAAAGTCTTGTCACAGACATGCAGCTCCTATCAGCCTAGTAACAAGAGTATCCTCTATCGATTCGAGTAACCAGCATTTCAGTGACACAGGACTTTAGCTGCAGAATCAATATTTAGGACATGATGAATGGGTACGAAACTAAGAAAACACACCAATCAGCCCTGTATCTGAAGGCCTTCTCTAATGGAAATAATAACTAAGTGATGTAAACAGAAAGGGCAAACCAAGTGACAACCTGCAAGACCACCCATCTGGGCTAGGCAGTTTGTTTCAGGGTTATCTGATTGCTTCCTTTGTGCTGGTTCACACAGTGACAATTGCTCTAAGTTGACAGTGACCACAGATTAATTAGATCAGTGCTTTTTAAAAAATGTAAACATTCCCAAGTGAGAAGACATAGGTCTCATTGGGTTTGCTAGAAAAACCCATATCCTCATAGACTGCTTAACTGCTGCGTTTCTAAAACACAACCCACCTTTGCAGTTTCCGGCAACAAAATATGTGTGAGAGATTCCAACGTTGTGCAATCGCAGCTATTTGCACTGTATTTCTGTAGTACACTTTTAGAAAATGACTTTTAAGACGGTTTTACAGCTTTTTGCTGAGAATTGAAAAAGATGTCCAATGTCAATTCAAAAAAGAAAACTAAGCTTAAATTACATGCAGTCACTGTAGAAGAGGAACATTACACTATAACAAAAAATAAACATGCTACAATATTTAATTGAACATAAAAATGCTTTACTAATGCTCTTTATGGTATATTGGGCTTTGAAATAGAATGATCAGAGGACTTGGATCATTACTTTTTATTGTAAACCATCAAAAATTCAACCATATGAGTCAGAATCTTCCTCACAAGAAATAGTGCTATGCTCCACTAATAGCCCTCATGATTTCAGTGGCCTACTTTTTGAAGGAAAAGGTACTCAGCATGCGTCACAAGCCCTAAATAATGCAAAGAGCTCTTGCATCTCTTGCTTTTAGATATTTGTTCTCCTTCCTAATTTCAAGTGCCGGTTCCTAGTTGCTAATGAACACCTACCTGAGCTTTCTATAGCAGATCTATCTGCTCCCGGCTAAATGCCGCCGCCTTCTTCTTCTTCCCTTGAAACTGTTGACTTATTACTTTTACTTCCCTCATGTGGAGTCCAAGAAAAGTGCTAGGGGAAAGTGATTGAAAGCTCCAACAACCTATTTAATTATTAAAAAAACACAATAACGAGGGTCTTGGGTAGATAACTGCCATTCTCTATCCAGTTTGGGAAACTCTGTCCTGGTTTTACACGCTCCCAGACTGTGCTGTTTCTGAGTATAGAGTGATGACCAATAAATAGTTTTACTGATCACTGGTTGAGGGCTAAGCTATACAATTATTCCTGCTGCTTCTGAGACAAGCACACAAGGGAGGGATCAGCAATACACTAGGAGCCAAAGTAACGCCCTTCTCCTTTTGAGAATGATATCCATCTCCGACAGCAAATATAAAAGCAGTTGAAGCAAGATTTCATGGGCCTCAGTTCCCACAGCTTTTTCTGGGCATCAAATTTGATCACCATTGTAAAACATTCTATGTGAGTAGCTTAGACATTGTAAAAAAAAAAAGAAAAAAAGAAAAAAAAAGAAAAAAAATCCCAAACCCTTTAGTTCGTGTAATTTAGAAAGTAGAATGAATCTGTTTTGTGGAAGACATTTTGATGTGAACCAGACAGCTTTTAAATCAGTTTTCAACTAAGTAAAGAAAGGATCCTATTCCTTTTTGTTGAGTTATTGTACAACTCTTTTACCCTGATCTACCTATTGTGACTCTATTTTTTTGATTAGTGGAAAAGAATAGAGGCTGCTATTTGAACCTGGCTGAAAATCCCAAATCATTATAGGGTTACAGGAAGAAAATAGCTACCATGTTATGAATTAGTTTCTGGGACTATGACACTGAAAAAATTAAAATACCATCTAAAATAGTTTTTCAAATCCAGTATTTCTGGTTTTTTTTTTCCCTAAATAGAAATAATGCTCTACCACAACAACATTAGAAGGGAAAAAAAGGCTAGAGATTCTTCATTAATTTTGAATTGTTTTTTCCATTCAGAATACATAACACTGAAGTTTAAGCCCACAGAATCCATATGTGCTTTTATTCCTGGGCCAAACACACAGATCATTTTTTATTATTACCAACATGTATGCATACTGGATGGCCACCAGATAGTCCAGACTTTTGTTTTTCTCATGTCACTGACAGATGTTTGCATAAAAATTCAACTAGGTTAACCTCACCACATTAAAAAAAAAAAAAAAAGATTCAGTTTACAAAACATCACAAGCCATAGGCATTTCAGAATATATTCCTGCATGTATTGAAACAAAGCAGTATGGACATGTATCCAAGGCTTACACATAACTCTGAGAATGTTCCCTGATGCTGAATTGCATACATTTAGTGTGTCTGAAAATGAGAATGTTTTGCAAAAGAAGGGAGATGGAATGGAGGATTTCATATGATGGGCATAGGCAATTATAAAAAGGTGTACTTTAATTTACTGTTTCTAGGTACTCTAGGCACATGGACTTGGCTTGAACAGGTCAGCTGGGTTTAATACTTTGCTGAGTAATATGTAGGGATTTCTATCACTGTGATACCAAACATCATCCTCCAATAGCTACATATTTTTTACATCAAAGTCATCTTTCAGCTTGGGTAAGATTTGGACTTACTGCAACAGTAAACAAGAGGTTAAAGATAAAAGCTTTCCAGTCCTTAAATGAGTACTATTTCCACTTCACATCCGTTCAGGCAACAGAGATTTCTCTCTAAAGCTGCTAGTTTTATTCTGTTCTGCTGACCCATAAGTAGCTGAAATTTGGGCTTACTCCAGTGTGTGATTTAGGGGTTACCTTCTCACTCACAGAGCTAGCACGTGGTCTTTTTTTGCTGTAGAACTCCCTTAGCAACCCACACTTCACTCTTTGCCAGGTTTTCTCTTGTGGATTGTGAAGTCTTGAAAACACATGGCATCCAAAAGCTTGGAGGTCAGAGCTGGCAAAGTGTATCTCATTGTTGGGAATTTTTTTTTCTGGAACTCCAGAAGGAGAGGAGATTACCTTTTAAATTCTACAAGTTCTGCTGAGTTTTGTAGGGAGAAGTGTAATTTCTCTATATTTGGAGAAATATAAACAATTATTTTCTCACAAGGTCTTTTAGGAAATGTTTTGAGGTAAAAGGAACATTTTTCTTCTCTAATAATCTTGTGAGGTACTATTGTATAGATCCCACCAGACAATTTAAACACTGTCCTTAGTGAAAATAATTAATATTTAGGCTGCCTCTACACACCTTGCAAGACTTTGAATTTCTTACATATACTCTTGCTAAGATGTCATCCTATAAGCGCAATGAACCAACGCTATAATTGCCATAGAAGGAACTGACTGGCTAGGATATTCTTAATGCTTGGCAGAGTCTGGTTTAACACAGCTGAATGCATATCTAAATCTATATGAGAAAGTATTTTCATATGCCTATATCCCTGTTAGATACTCATGTGTTACCAAGTTCTCCTGAAATTCTGGAGAAACAGAGTGACAGAAAACTTCCTTGAGAAGGGACCAGCAGTTGTCAGGATAACAGTAGACAAGGTCACCTGTCTGCAAAGTCTTAACTTTTATTAAAAAAGAAAACAACCTCTGACACAAAAGTCAGTCTCTGTACTCCATTGGCCAACCAACACCTTAGAGTGCACCGAGGACTTTACTGGCCCATTCCCCTGCCTAGACAGAAGGTGGGACAGAAAAATTATTCAGCTGGTATGGAGCTGGGATGCACCTGGGCACACAGTTAGGTGTAGGCACTGGGAACTACTCCAGCATCTGAGAATCTTAGGCCGAACATAATCACGTCTGCTCTGCATCTTTACTGCTTAAAGACATATCAGAATGGTTTTAAGGCTGTTACTGTTTTGAGATTATCAAGACCAAAAATCTTCTGTGAATTTATCACACTCTTGTATAATGACCAAATATTTTTCCTCTAGTTGTGTGTATCTAGTGGCTCAGTAGCTTTCAGTGCAACAATATGCTATAAACATCCATGCATCTCTAAATAGCTGAAGTCCCTATGCGAGAACCATAGCAACCAGCACCTGCAAAAGTGATCATACTTAGAAATGTTGTAAAATATAATACAGGCAATATGGTCAAGAGGTTATTTAAGCTTTCCTTGCTATTCAGAGGTCTATTATTGTCTTTTGTAAGCAGTTCATAATAAGAAAGCCTGGTTTTCTGAAAGTCATCAAATACTGACTTTTTTACCTGTTCAGTGAATACTAGGACTTAAAGAACAATAAAAGCTTCCTCCAAATAGAAGTTAAATCATTCAGGTTAAATCATGACACAAGTGAAGTCAGTAGCATTTTCTGACTTCTGTGTTCATAGATTGCACACAACCTTCATTTCTGAGCATTTCTCAATCTTCAATGTATTTAGCCTTACAGCCTCCTGGTGAGGCAGTGAACAGCTGTAATTTTACAGATGGCAAAGTCATGAAGGCTAGAATTCATTTAACAGGTTCCACCTATCGAAAGTTAGACATTTAGTCTAAATTGATCATTTATGCTTCTCTAGTCAACAGAAATAGATTTTTCCTTCTAGGGGGAAACTTAAGGGAAAAAAAGAAAGAAAAAAACCCAGCAAAACAACCAAAATCCCATAAACAAAAAGAAAAAGTCTAGTTTAAGCAGGAAGAATCTCCTGAAGGAAGTGCCTGTGGCATGGCACAGCATAGCTATCTTGGGATGAGGTCACTCTCCCTCTGGAGTTGCCTATTCATCTCCACTGATAATGGGAAGAGCTCTAGATGACCAACTTTCAGAAATTAAAGTGAGTTAAAAACCAAATCTGAAAGGGAACTTAGGGATCACTACATGTACTGGTACAATGCTTAACTTCTAAGTGTTTACCCACAGTGGAGTCTGTAGTAGACCTTTGGTTGGGTATTTGAGACCAATGTACAGTGTTCCTCAAGGTGGAGTGCACAAACCACCTGAGATCACCAACTAAAACATAAAGTAAGACATATTTAGAAAAAGAGCACTGGGTCTCTATTCCTTCTTAGGAAACTCAGAGACTATGTTCACAATAAAGTTCATAATAATGTTCAGCTACAGTTTAGAGTTTGGATTTGTCTCCTGAGGCTGGACACCCAAGTTGTCAATTTCTAAAAGTACAATATAATGTCTCCTATACATTATCTCCCTGCCCAGAGAAGTCAGAGAGGAATCCGAAAACCTGGGCTCAAAGCTCATCTTCTCATAAAAAGATTAATTTCAAATCCACACCTCTTCCCCAGTGGAGAACTGTATGTGAGCTGTTTCAGATGAAAATGTTTACTTTGTTCCACTTAGAAAATGATCCAGTGAACAAGAGGGAATATCCTTTTCCAAACCCAATGATTAGGACAGTCATTGGGTAAAGTCAAGACCTGGACTTTGGTCCCTGCTCCCTGACTTTTAGATAGTCCAGCTCCAGAAACAGAAATCAGAAACCGAGTTTCCCTGCCTCAGATACCAGCTTGCTAAATATTCTCTCCAATACTGTTCCACATCTAAGGTGCTGTTAAAGTTTCTGGGATGCACTACAGCTCTCAGAGACACAAAATAAAGCACTATATATCTTAGAAAACACCCAGAAATAGAGAAAATGTCATTTGCTTCCTTATAAAGTTTTTTCACTAGAAATAATTTACTGAATCTCTCTCCTCTGCCCATAAACCCTTCCAACAGCTTAAACACTTATAATTTTAATGTTCCAACATAGACAATAGCAACTGTTTCTCCCTAAATTACATGTGCTTGCTAACCAATGGCTGCAGGCAGATGTGTTCATCCCATCAACAAACCAGTGAAAATTGGCCCGGAGGTTTACTTTCCAAGGTGATTGATAACCACAAACACCTGTATTTAAACCAATAGACATCTTAAGAATTATGTGAAGTAATGAAGAGGCAACAAATCTTACCCTTGTTGCTGAACTCCTTGACAATTTAATTGTGTTTGAATGTGTGATATTTTAATCACAAGACTAGGGTGAACCTGGTCAGACAAAGGAGAGGGTCACCTTATGTCAGTTTTTTTAATCTATGAAGGATGCACACCAAGATGATGAGTTTCTTTTCACCTGTACAGGTATGGAAACTTCTTAGTCTTACATTTCACTTGAAAAATAAGAAAGGAAAATCTAAAAAATCATACATAACAGGTTATGTATTCTGCAGTAAAAGTTTACAATGGCCATGTACCATTCATGGCTGTGAATTCTGAGGCATTTGTCAACTGGGGCATGTAGCATTTCACCTATTCATACAAATCTTAGGGTTAGTTTCCTATTACCCATGTCACATCTTTTAATAAGGTATAAATTAAACTTTTATCTTCTCTTTTTCTGCTTATCATACATAAACGTTAGATATACAAAAGAAAATGTAAATTTTTTCAATATAAAAAGATGGGCAGTAAGCTGACTTTGTTGTATTACTGTTATTTAGTAGCAGGAAAAAAGTAGCAGATAAACAATCTCGTTAACATAAATGTATTCAACTTTTCCTTACAGGACAGTTATGCAATGATGAAGCTTCCTTCAGTACAATTTAGTACTGAAACAACATTATAACAAGGCCTAGCCAATTCAATAATTGGAAAGCCTATGTGTTATTATGATTCATAATTATCAATGCAATCAGAGCTTTAAATTAAGAAAAATATATTTTATTTACAAGGCAAATAATACACAAATGCCATAATACAAAGACCAGACACTAGGATACAGTACAAACACTAAGGTTCTTTATCACTGGAATAATTTTCCTAGGATTGTGGAAAAGCTAGCAGAACTTTAAATATAAGGTATGATGTGCAAAATATGTGCTTGGGTTGGACATGGTGAGCTTTGCAGGGGAATTACGAGGTAAAATGATGTAGCTTATGCCACATCAAGAATAGAACCACAGGATCATAACATCTGTTCCTGTTCATAGATCCAGGACACACTGGATCCATCCTTGCTTGACTTCTTTGAGATGATGATAAGGACTTCACTCTTTGGTGCAAGTGGGGGAGATCTTTGCATCTGTTGGTTTTTCTATTTGGATATCTTAATAAGAAGAACTGGGCAGGGATTTTACTAAAGTTATTGCCACACAAACATTTAAGTAGACACTAGAGCAAGAACTAAAAAATCCACTGCCTGTCGCTACTGATATGGTTTAGAACTGAATTAATCACCCTTTGTATAATTCATTAAGTACATTGGAATATTAAGTTAATTTCATGCTCTCCTTTCCTGATTAGGATATTTTGTCAATCTCTCCTTCATTTAGGTTTACAGTGTCAGGTATTCCAATCAGTGACATTTAAACATGTCTAATTTCAACTTAGAGGTGCAATCAGTGATTTTTCACAAGCAATCACCCCAGTAGATTAAAGAGGCTGTCTCTCTTTTGGGAAATCATTTTCTTCTCCAGCATTTTCTGGGAAACAATCTGGTTTAAGAGTAAGCATTATTTTGAATAAGACCCAGTAGTCTTGGCCTCTGGTATTTAACTGGAGTGTTATAAAAACAGGCGCTAATGTCAAGCACATTATGTACTCGCTCCCTAACAGTTGTTAAGGTGATAGATAGTGTGATGGAAAACACCTCTTGGCAGATGAAATTTCCTGAAATGTCCTTGTATTCCACACCAGCTGCATAAAAGTGGGGTCAACAGCCATGCCCTGAGGGCTGAGATGAGCAATTCAGTTATGAAATTTCTCAGCTACAAAGCTTGGAGGACAAAGTAGGAATGTGAGGGAGTGGGTGAAATCCTGGTCCTGGCGGGGTCCTGGGGAATGCTGCTAATAGCTTTAGGAAGGACCAGGATTTCATTCGGTGTGTTTTAGTAATTATAGTCAGGTCAGGGATTCCCAAAAAGACAGAAGCTAAATGAACTGTTTTGTTGGTTACATGGCAGTAGCATTTCCACTGAGAAGCATTCAAAAACTCACTAGTGGAAAACTTGTGTTTGTCTTTCTTCACACATTTATATCTTCTAAACCAACAAATAACATCAACCAAACAATGATTCTATTACAACTCATCCTGATTTCACCCAAAAGACAACAATGACTTAAAATTTCTGCGTGATGTGATTTTAGCGTTGGGCGCTCTGCACAGCATAAGGGCAGGTATGGAAGGAGCTACGCCGAGAGCAGGAAACACACAGCGGCTTATGAGTGAAATTGCTGGAACATTTGGGTGGAGCAAACAAGCATCAGGTTGCAAGGTTGGTGCCAGGCTGCCTCTGGTTCCAAATGAAGGGTGATACCAGGTCACTTCTCTGTCTGGTGCAGGCTGCACTGCAAGCAGGAAGCACCAATCCCTGCTCTCAGCTACTGACTTCTCAGGGGTCTGTAGAGGTGATGATATCAGGGTCCAGCTTCCTCCTTGCGGCAGGATGACCCCGGCTGGATGCCAGGTGCCCACCAGAAGCTGCTCTATAACTCGTGCCCCTAAGCTGGACGCGGGAGAGAAAATACAATGAAAGGGTTCAAGGGTCCAGATAAGGACAGGGAGATCACTCAGCAATTACTGTCATGGGCAAAACAGACTTGACTTGGGGAAATTAGTTTAATTTTACTATCAGTCAAATCAGAGTAGGATAATGACAAACAAAACCTAAATCTTCAAACACCTTCCCCCCACCCCTCC
>NW_010565455.1:18178-18809 GCF_000687285.1 Phaethon lepturus | reverse complement strand
GCCTGAGAAGACACAGTCAGGGTGGGACCTGCCCTGGGGCTCCCAGTGCCCCCTCCTCCTGGCATGGCGTCAGCAGGGCACATGGGGACACCAGCTGGCAGTTAGGATGGGGACCTTTCTCTCCTCTTTGCGGAGTGATGCCCCACAGACCTGGCAGACTCCAGCAAGGTCAGCCTGCCCTGAAGCCGGCTTCTCCCCCTTCTCTGTCCGTGGTTTTAGGTCCTCACGCCCCCGCGAAGCAAGCTGGCATCTACCCCCTCCCAGGTGGGCTTTTTGCCAGGGTAATCTTCCCCCCGTGCTCAAAAGCTCGTGCCCAGGCGTCCCGCTAACCCCCTGAGGAATGCCCGACGGGCCTGGGAACAGGCAGCCCTTTCAGGCCCCAGTGCGTGGCTCTGCTGGCCTTGGCTGCCCAGGGGGGTTGCCTGGCCCTGCCCCAGCAAGGCTGCGTGGCTTGTGGGGCAGAGGAGTGATGTGCCAGGGCAGGTGGGCACAGTGCTGCTGTGCAACAGTGCCGGGGCTGAAGGAGTCTGGGGCGAGAGACTGTTTTTCTGCCAAACAGGGACCCCAACCCTGCCAGTAGGAAACCGGCGGGGACCCAGGAGGGCATGTAAAACTCACAGTGTCCATCTGC
>NW_010565455.1:17402-17949 GCF_000687285.1 Phaethon lepturus | reverse complement strand
CAGGCACATGTGGGTGCACTCATACCACCTCAGCCTCAGCGCTCCTTGCCCTGCTCCAGCCCCTGCAGCACCCCTGGGAGCCCCCAGCATTGCTCCCCGGGCTCTGCATCCTCTCTCCCACGCATGGCCAGCCAGGATCAGAGGGGTCACCATCAGAGCAGGGAGCCGCACAGCCTTTGTCTGAATCCAGCTAGAGCCTTCCCCATCCCACCTCCTGCACACCCCGTGCCCTCCCCACCCTCCTCAGTCCCCCCACAGTGCAGAACACCCAGGTACCTTCCCCCTTGCTCCAGCCCCGGGTCTGGGTAAGCACTGGCCACAGGCACCCCGAGCCCATGGGGAGTCAGGCAACAGGCAGCAGCTTCCATGGTGGCAGGCAACGGTGTGTCCCTGACGCTGCAGACCCTTGGCGAGGACACCTTTATAGCCCTGCCCAGCTGGTGACTCAAATTCTTTGGGGCAGGGGCAAGGACAGGGGAGTGAGGGACTAGAGGTACAGGGACAGGAGTCCCTGGGGTGTGAAATTTGTCCCAGTTGTGTAAACAGA
>NW_010565455.1:15923-17369 GCF_000687285.1 Phaethon lepturus | reverse complement strand
CAGAGAGTCGGGGGGAGGCTGGGGGTGGAGGGGCTGCGATCTCTTGTGGAAAAGCAAAACAAAGAAGGGAAAAATTAGACACGAATTGTGAGAAAATCCCCAGGGGGGAACAGGGGAGGGCAGAGACAATTAACAAGGATGATTAAGTGCTCTTTGTAGCCATTTGCATAAGGGAGGGGGGATGTGGGGAAGGGATGGAGAGTGCTGGGGCAGCATGATGGGCATGGGATGAGGACAGTGCCAATGGCCATGTGATGGGACAGCCCCCCCCAGCATGTCATGGGGACAGTGTGGTGGGCTTGTGATGGGGACAGCGCAATGGGCATGATGAGGACAGCGTGATGGGCATGTGATGAGCTGCAGGGGTGGCAAGCACAGGGCAACTGGGAGGTAGGTGATGGGATGCTCAGGAGGGGACAGGGAGGGAAGACGGACCCCAGGGGTGGACCCCAGGCACAGGCAGGGCAATGGTCCTGCTCGGATTGCCCGGGAAGGCTGCCAGGCTCCGTTCCCGCACTGCAGGCACAGTGAGGAGAGCACAGGTTTACCCACGCTCCCTGCCCTCTCCTTTGGCTTTTTGAGATGGGGAGCATACCAGGAGGTACAGAAAAGCCTCTCAATATGAGGGTGCAAGGCTCACCCCCGGCCCCCATGTGTCCTAACCCTGCCCGCTGCTCCTGCCCAAGCACTCAAGGCGAGGTGCTGCTGGCAGACAGCTCACCTCCTGCTCCCGGGAGGGTTTCAATTTGGGACAAGGAAAGAAAATAGCAAATGGTCCCTGCTGTAGCTCTGCTATCAGCATCCAAACACCCCTGTCCAAACGCTGTCCGGACCCTGCTCAGCTCTGAGCACAATTTGTCACCAGGGGCCCTCCCTGGCCCTCTCCATCTGCGCAGCCGGTGAGCAGGAGGGGGCACAGGGCCAGTGCAGCCCTCATTACCGTCTCCATTTGCTCCTCATTTGGGCCAGGAGTCTTAGAACAACAAACCCTGTGGAGGACAAGCAGGGCCAGGAGGAGCGAACTAAAAGCCTGAGCTCAGCCTGCGGGCACGGGGAGTTCAACCTGCTGGCATTTCACTGCCCCTCCGACTCCAGCATGGGCGACACAGCCCGAAACAGACACATGGACCGTGGTATGCAGTGGTATGCAGTCACCCACTGGCCACCAAGGCTGGCCAGAAAGGTGACAGCAAGCCACAGACCTGAGCCACTTAGGCAAACCTAGCCTGATAATTAATAGCAAGCAAAACAAGGAATCCCAGCTCCCCAGTCCTTCACGACGCTGAAAGGGTTTAATTCTGATCTGCAATAAGCCTCTGATCCAGGCTGAGATTTGCAGGTGGATTTTGCAAAGCTAAACAGTTCACAGCCCCTGATCCGCTGGGCGAGGGCCCCAGCTGCTTGCCCTGTCCCGACCAGCCACCTCCAGTCCTGGGTGAGCCCCAG
>NW_010565455.1:14065-15865 GCF_000687285.1 Phaethon lepturus | reverse complement strand
CTGGGCGGGGCCCCCGGCTGCTTGCCGTGCCCCGCCCAGCCCCCTCCAGTCCTGGGTGACCCCCAGCCACAGGCACCCTTGGTCCCGCACTGCATCTCCAACCGCCTCCGTAAGTACTGCAGAGCTCCGGCATGACCCTCCTGTGCCTTTTTGCAGGCACCTCAAGCACCCCAGGTGTTTCTTTTGCAGCAACAGCCCTCAGACAGAGCGGGAGGTCTTGGTTAGTGCACAGGAACGGAGACAGAAAGTTGGGAAACTTTGGTACCAGGCGTTTGAGGTGCCGGCAGGGGGACAGGGAGAGGAGTGGAGGCGCTGGGTGGTGGCGGCACTCTCAGCGTTTCCAGGGCGAGAGGCCGCTGGCCGTGGTGTCAGCACGGTGTGGCATGGGCTCAGTCCGGTTTCGCAAGACACCGAGGGAGGAGGAATTTTGAAACAAGGCAGAGGGAAAACAAACCACCCGACTCCACTATCTCTGCCAAACCCCCCCGCCCGCACCCAGGGCTGGAGATGCCACCAGCAGACCCCCCTGCCGCTGAGAGCAGCAAGCACAAGCTGTACCCCACTGTGCTCATCCCACTGAGGGATGGGTCACCCCGCTCAGCTGGGGTGTTCTGGGGAAGCATCCCTGAGGCGCTGCTGGCGTGCTTTGCCCTGATGTAATTTTGTCCTCTGTAGACCTCCAGGCTGTCCTGGGGATGCAGGTATCACTGTCACATGCATCCCTCTCCATCGTTGTCTCCAGTGGCACAGAAAGGCCGATAGCCATAGTTCAATCTCAGGTGGGCACTTCCCGTTGTCTCACCAGAGCCTCAGCAACTCGGCGTGGATGGGGGTGGCTGCAGAGGCCTTGGGTGAGCCCCATGCAGATGGGAATGAGGCACAATCCCCCTTCTTCAGTTAGGGGAGCCCCAGGGCCACCACCTGAAATTGCCGCTGGCAGGTTCCAAATAACAGCCGTAGCTTTTTGGCTTCCTTGGCTTGGGACATCACAGAAGACAACAGGCCCCCAAGAAGGCAGCGGGCACTTTCCCCCTGCCAGCAGCCAACTCTCCATCCCTGCCCACAGCCCCGGCGCAAGGGAGGGCTTTGGCGTCCTTCCCGGGCAGCACTGCTCTGCCTCTGAAGTCTGGCTGGGGAGATAGCGGAGGTGAAAGGGCACTTGGCGCTCCTCCACAGGCTTGGGTCAATCGTTAATCGGGGAGGGATTGCTTTCCACTCTTGCAGGTAACCTCTCCTCCCCTCGGCTCCCACCCACGCACCAGTGCCCGCACAAAACCAGCACCTCCAGGAGTGGGGTGGAGCTGCGGCACAGTGAGCGGAGCTGCTGGCAGGGCCATGGGAAGGTAAGCACACGGCAGCAAGCTGCTGGTCAGCCGGGTGAGAAGGCACGAGCCCCAGGGAGGTGACAGCCAGCCCCCACCATGGTCTCCATGGGGCTCCAGCTGCTGGGCTACACTGTGGCCTTCCTGGGCTACATCGGCACACTGACAGCCACGCTGCTACCCAGCTGGAAGACTAGCTCCTACATCGGCTCCAGGGGAAGGTAAGCACACGGCAGCAAGCTGCTGGTCAGCCGGGTGAGAAGGCACGAGCCCCAGGGAGGTGACAGCCAGCCCCCACCATGGTCTCCATGGGGCTCCAGCTGCTGGGCTACACTGTGGCCTTCCTGGGCTACATCGGCACACTGACAGCCACGCTGCTACCCAGCTGGAAGACTAGCTCCTACATCGGCTCCAGCATTGTGACGGCTGTGAGCCTCACCCAGGGGCTGGGGGGGGAGAGCGGCCACTAACGCACGGG
>NW_010565455.1:13669-14040 GCF_000687285.1 Phaethon lepturus | reverse complement strand
ACCCGCCCGGCCGATGTCCAGGCGGCCCAAGCCCTGATGGTGAGCTCCTGCACCGTCTCCTCCCTCGCCTGCCTCCTCACCGTCGTGGGCATGAGGTGCACTGTCTTCAACCAGGGCTCACCAGGCAAGGACCGGGTGGCGGTGGCAGGCGGTGCGATCTTCATCCTCGGGGGGCTGCTCTGCTTCATCCCACTGGTGTGGAACATCCATGTGGTACTACGGGATTTCCGCAACCCCGTCCTCCCCGACAGCATGAAGTTTGAGCTTGGGGAGGCACTTTACCTGGGCATCATCTCCTCCCTCCTCTCCCTCGTCGGTGGCTTCATCCTCTGCACCTCCTGCCCTGCTCGGGACCCAACAGCCACGTACAC
>NW_010565455.1:13060-13624 GCF_000687285.1 Phaethon lepturus | reverse complement strand
CCCCTCCCAGCCCCGGCTACTGGTGGGCAAGAGCCCCCGGCCCTCTGTCAGCCAGACACAGAAGACCAAGAGCGAGCTCAACTCCTACAACCTGACAGGATACGTGTAACGGCTGTGAGTGGGAACCGGGCTGGCATCTCTCCCAGCTCCTCAAAACATCCGCGCTGGCACCGAGGGAGTGCAGTAAGAGGAGAGGACACAGTGGCATCTCCTGTGCTTAGCCCTCTCACTCACAGGCTTGAGCGGTTTGACTCCACTCCATCCCCAGGGATCCCGAGAGCCTTGCAACTGCTCAGAGATCCCGGCTGGTGGCTTATATCAGTGAAGGATCCCGAATCCAGCTTCTGTTCCCTGCTCCATGCTGCCAGCCTGCAGGCAGACCCCAGCACAGCGGGACCCCAGCCTGCAGCCCCAGCCAGCCGGCCCCAGGGACCACCCTGACAGGGGATCAGGGCATCTACGCGGGTCTGGAATTGCCGCTGGGGCGGTTGAGTGCTGGTTGCAGACTGATGTTGCAATAAATCTGTGTTTCTAGCCAGGCTGTGGCTGAGCTTTCCTCCAGCA
>NW_010565455.1:12378-12933 GCF_000687285.1 Phaethon lepturus | reverse complement strand
CAGGCAGGTGGGAGTGCTGTTGGGGACGGGGAGAGGGTCACTCCTCTGCATGGTTTGTCCCTGGGCACTGTGCTGGGAGATTGCCACGTGCCACCACTGCGAGGGTGTCCGCGTGGGGGCTAACGGCAGGCAATGCCCCCCACCAGCCTTGCTCACGTCTAAGGGTGCATCTATCACTGGGATGAGGGTGCTCACAGAGGGATTCACTGCCCCTAGGTGCACATGGCACATCAGGGTTCCCAGGTGATAGGAAGAGCCCCAGCATCACCGCATCTCCACCCCAGGATGCTGTGAGCACTGGCACCCAGGAGGCAATGAGGTCCTGAGCACCGGAGGCAGCCGCTGCCTGTGGCAGAGGCTGAGCACCCCAACACATCTGCAGAAGGGTCTCGCAGGTGGGTTCTGAGCCTGAGGGTCCTTGCAGGGGCTGTTTTGGGAGGAAAAATGCCACCAGTGAGACATCAGTAAGCCTCAAGGGATGGGCAGGCAGTGACCAAGACTGCTCCACACAACCCTTCGGCAGCGGCGGGGGACACCGGGGGGGGGGCGGCCCGC
>NW_010565455.1:11705-12355 GCF_000687285.1 Phaethon lepturus | reverse complement strand
GACACACGGGGTGGTTGCAGCCCTGCACAGTAGCAGCAGCATAAAAACTCACACCGGCTGCTGGTGGCACCGGGGGATGCTGGGTGCGTGCCAGGCACAAGGCAGCAGGAGAGGAGGCGCAGGCAGCCCAGCTCCGCAGCACACCGAGGAGTGAGTACATTTGAAACCACTGTGCCCCCTCTGACATCCCACCACCAGAGGCATGATGATAACCGTTGCGCTGCTGTGCCGCAGCTCAGGCCCGCCCAGGGATGCCCCTGCCCTGGCTTCTTGTCCCCCAGGGAGCAGGAGGCTTTGGTCTACCTACCGGCCCCTCATAATGCAATTTAGATTAGGTCCCAGAGAGGAGGGGAGCATGTTCCCCGCTCAGACCTCACCACTTTACCCTTGCGCCAGTGAAATTCTGTTTGCTGTGGGGTTAACACGCTCCTGATAACGGCAAGTTACACCTTCTCCCCTCCTCACCGAGCAAGGGACCACCTGGGGACCCATCCCCAGGGTGATGCTTGCTGGAGGAAACCAGGGTGGATTTCAAGATAGTCACCCCCTTTCCATGGCCGAGGGACAAAGCATCATCTCGTCCCTGGGCTGGCTGAGTTACTTAATGCGGCCCTGGGGAAAAAGAGAGCCTGGGATGCAGAGAATGGAAA
>NW_010565455.1:11148-11690 GCF_000687285.1 Phaethon lepturus | reverse complement strand
TAGCCTGCCAGCTGCAGCCCCCCAGGAGATGCCGGCAGTTGTTTCTGGGCAGCTGACACAGAGAGGAGGTGAGGAAATAGTTGGTACGAGAGGTCGCGCCCCCGAAGAGGAATTCCTGAGCGCCACGTCCTCGCCCTTCACCTCCCACCCCAGGCTGCAGGGCCGGGCAGCACTGCCTGTGTCTGCGGGCAGGGGCTCCACTAATTAAACAAAGGGGCATTTGAAATGCTCGATTCAGAGTTTGATTGCTGCTGAGTTCATTAACACTTTAATTCAAGCAGCAGAGGGAAGATTTCTGGTTTTGGAGGGTTTAGATTTTGCATGGCTTCCCCCTAAAGGAGAGGGGCAGCCGGCACAGGCAAGGGCAGGCAGAGCAAGGAGCTTCGGTTCAGAAACACCCATGGTTTGGACAAACGCAGGGTAGAGGCACTGCAAGGGCCCCAACATCCCCAACAGCCCTTTGTGTTTTTCTTTTACCTGTTCAACACCAGACTCCCGTTCCGGGGGTGCAGCACGCCAGCTTCAGCTGCAGCACAGCAGGA
>NW_010565455.1:10738-11088 GCF_000687285.1 Phaethon lepturus | reverse complement strand
GTACAGCCCCTGCATTAACTGTGTGTGGGCTCAGGGAGGGGAAGGTTTCTCCCCTCCAGCTTCCCTGACCTTTAACTTGAGTGCACCCAAAGATGTGAAACTTGACTACAGGGCAAGGCAGTTTGAAAAGGGTTTTCCACTTCTTTACCAGCAGGAAGCGGAGGACGGGGAAGGGAAGGACACCGAGTGCACAAGTGCGGTGGTGGTGGTTATCTCTGCCTCGCTCAATCGCCACCTTCCCCGTTATCGACAAGATAGGTCCTCGAGGGCAGGCTGGATGTGGCCCAGCCCAGGGCCAGAGAGGACGGGAGCCCAGACTGCCCCAGGATCCAGCTCTGTCAACGGTGAGC
>NW_010565455.1:734-10549 GCF_000687285.1 Phaethon lepturus | reverse complement strand
GAACAGCTCCCCGCTCCGAGCTGCAGGGCTGGAGCCCTCGCCTCACAGGACGGCACGGCGGAGCAGGGAGCCTTGCAGCCCCTCGCTGGAGGGCTAGGCTGCAGTGACTAATCCCCTGTCATAAGGAAATGAGTCCTTCCCCTCTCCTTGCCCTGGATCACCATCCTCAGACGAAGAAAGGGGGCAATAAAATACAAATATGCCCTTATCTTTTAAAGCAAGAGGCACTATAAATGCCCAGCACACCCGAACCCGCAGCCGCACCTGGGCCAGGGGCTGCAACCTCATCAGATGGTTGTGAGAAACGCCCAAAAAGTCCCGACTTCTTCTTCCGAAGAGGGAACGACACATGCTTGTCAGCAAGGCCTTGGCAGCCAGCGCTTGCCCACTGCGCTCCCCCACTCTCTGCCCACAGCAGCCCTGGCGATGCCCCGGCCCGAGCACCCTCCTGCTGCCCTGGGCCAGCAGCGCCTGGCCGCTGCCTCGTGCAAGCAGAGCCTCTCCTCACGCAGAGCACGGGGTAGGGATGCCCAACGGGCGAAAGGGCGCAGGTTTGTCCCGGATCCCGTGCCTCCTGCCTCCCTGGCGCCCTCCAGGCATGCAGAGCTTGGTGCCTTCTGGCATCCCTGACCTGCCTCTCGCTCCTGCCTGGCACAGCTAATCTGAAGCAGCAGCAAATAGTCGACGCACAATCTCTGAGGAGTATCAGGCCAGGTGCCGGGAGAGCCCGTCTCTGCCCGCAGCCCCCAGGAAGTGCTCAGATAGGAGAGGCAGGAGGGGGAAGAAAATTCAGGCCAAGTTCCTGATGGGCCGAGGCACTTGGAAAGGGCCTCCACATTCCTCCACCCTCCTCCCACCCGTAGCACACTCCCAGCTGCCTCCCGCGCCACACCGGAGCCTTCCGGCCCCTCAGCAAGGAAAGGACAAACTCTCGCTACCCATGGCGTTACTGCAGCCTTTTCAGGAGCAGCAGAGGATGCGCTATAGAGAGGGGCTGCTCTCAGGCACTTCAGATCCTGACTCCCAGGCTGGGCCAAGCAACAGCCTAAGTCATGGACTGTCTGGTGGGAACAGGAGATGTGCCCCCCACCCCAGCCATGACCCAGGCCCCACCTGATGTCCCCACTGGTGGCAACGCTCTAGCCCAGGAAACAACCTCATGGTTTCACCTCAGGGCATTTCTCGGCCGGCAAGTGCACTTCACGCTTTACCTCCAAAGGCTTCCTGCCCTCCCGAAGCCTTAGGGATGGCCCCATCTGGAGTCACACAGCTGGGACACTGCCGTGAGACCATTGGTGCCTGGTTCTTCTGGTTTTAAGGGGAGACATTGCAATGGAGGTGAGGGGTAATGAGAAACCAGCTCCTCTTCAGAAAACACCTTGAGTCGGAGAAAAAGCCTGTCCACAAACCCATGGCTTTCCATAGGCTCCTGGAGGAGACCTGTTTAAAGGCACTTTAAAGGATCTTTTGGTTTTTAAAGAAAGATATGAGGGAAACAGAGCAGAATGAATTCCATGGCACCACAGGGGACAGAGACCTTTGGGTGCACCAGAGGAGATTGCTAGAAAGCACCTTCCTGGCTGCGTTTGAACAACAGCTCCGAAATCTATCAGGAGAGTTATACAAAGTGTTTATCTAGGAAAACCATGATACCTGTGAAGAAGACATGGAGGTTTGATCTTCCAGGCATTACATTAACATCACAATCAGATTTCTCTATAATTTGAGTCTAGAAGAGCTTCAGGTTAGCAATCTCAGTAAACCTAGCATACATGCAATCAGTAGCAGCAATAGCAGGCTTTATCAGTAGAACCTACACCAATTCAGTGAGCAAAACAAGCTTTATCAGCAAGACACACTTTTATAGTGGTGTAAACATAAGCTCTTCCAGGGATTTTACAGAAACATTGGTGAAAATAGACTCCATCTCTAGTCAAAATCTGTCCAGGAGAACTGGCCTAGAGAATTGAAGCACCCTCAGCAGCTCCAGTGACGATTGATGGTTAAACAGCACTGTGCTGCACAGAAAAGATGAAGACCAGAGGATTCCTAACATCTTTACATGGACAAACTGAGCTGCAACCACATTAGCCAGTCTGCAGAGTCATCCCAAGAAATCCAGTCTACAGCCTGTTGGCTCCATGCTCAGGGTACACTTGAGGGCACCAACATTTCAGTGGCTGCTAGCCACTGCTCAGACCCCAGGCACAGCCAAGCCCCTCCAAGCTCTCTGCTGTGTGCCGGCAGCCTGGAAGAAACAAGTCACCCCATAAGCAGAGAAACCAGGGAGGTTCCACTGGCTTTGGGGTTGCCTCTTATCTCCACTCCATATTTCAGAGGAAGGGTGTGCTTTGATGAAGTTTTTCCCACAGCAGAGAACAAATCTTTCCTCAAAGCAGGTGCCTTTTTTCACAGAACTTGCAACACCCTCTGTTTCTGGGATGTCCAGCCTGCTAAAAAAGCTGAAAACCAGGACAAGACCCACGTCACAAACAGCATGATTGCCTTGAACTCACTTTCCTAGAAAAGCTGTCTCTCTAGGTTTCTCAGGTTACTGGAGCAAAGTCCCACACCACTGGTTATACCTCGAAGGTGCTCCCAAGATTGCTCCAACAGATGTATTTTCATTACCTGAATTTTTAGTCCTCTCCTTTTGGGAGGGTGGGAGCAATTCCAACCTTCAGTATTCTCCAGGGCATAGAGAAGCCCAGGGAGTCTGCAGGCATTACAGAGCTACATGCAGACTGCAGCTATCGCTGGCTCCACAACCGTGATGCTCCTGTGCCCTTTGAGCTATTCCAGTACACTTTTCCAGGAATGAGGGTGCTGCCCTTTGCCTTTGGATTTTCCCCTGGCTGCAGCAGAGGCCAGGCACTGCATCTCGCAGAGTGTGGGTATGTGAGGAGGCAATTAACCTCTGATCTTCCCCCCAGCTGTCTGCTTCCTCATTTGCCTTCCACTCTTCCCAACCCACCTTTATTTTAATGGTGTTTCCAGATTGCCAACTGGCAGGTTGTTTCACCCCGCTCCGGCCGCTGGCCTGTGCAAGGCTGCTCTCTCCATTGCCATGCAGGCAGAGGAGGCAACAGGCTGCCTGCACCCGGGGGAGGCTGGCAGGTAAGAGACAGCAGATGGGAAAAACAATTAGCTCCTTGTTTTCAAGGCGAGAAGAGTAGACACTTTGGGACTGGGGATGTTCGTTGGCAAGGGGAAGGACCTCTCTGCTGCAAAGCAAAGCACCTGAAAGGGGAAAGCGGCTCCCAGCACAAAGCCCCTATAGCTCAGCCCCAGGTAGCGAGACATGAAGAACTGCAGCTGCCGGGAGCCTGCTAACACACGTTAAATTTCCACCTCCTCAGGCAGAGATGGCTACAGGAGTCATGTCCCTGTAGCTGACATCCCAGGTCTTGCTCACAAACAGGGGTCTTGCTGTGAGTTATGGCCTCCTTCCCAAAACCAAAACACCCTCTCTCTCCCAGATGGGTGACTAGCATCCCGTGTAAGCCCCATGGGCTGATTCCTGGCTTTTAAGTCTGCAGTTGAAAATAGGTAAGTTTTACTGCACAGGTCACAGGCAGGTGCAGCTAATCCACCCAACTTCAGTACTTCTGGCTGAGTAAAAGCCTCAGAAGAAAAAAGGGAATAACCAGGGCAAAACACACTGTAAAGGCAGCCCAGTCCTGTATGAGGAGACAAGTTTAAACTCATCTGTCCCTGAGCACAGCTACCCTATCCCACGGGAGATCTTTGCAAAGCAGAGGGAGGCTGCCCACAAAATCCAGCACTAAGGCTCCCAGCTCACTGGTGGGATGAAGAGGGCTGCACCGCCCGCAGCAGTGTGAGCCGCATGGAAATGTGGCACTTTCCACATGCTCTTCCCTGGCTCCTCACACCACCTGCCTGCTCCAGCACACGTCTCACGCAACGCTGGAAAGCCAGGGCAGAACAGGCTGAGCCTTGCCAGGGCTGCTGGCTACAGCCCCAGGACTTCATGGGGCACAGCGCGGTACTGACAGGGAGGATGCAGAGAGCTCCAGCAGGAGAAAGCTTTGCCAAACAGCCTTATCTTTGAGATGCTTTTCTGACCTCCTCACCTGCAATAAGTACTTATCTTCACTACACAACTTAATCCCCCCTAACCACTATGGCATCAGCCTTCTGGCACAGGCACTGTTGAGCAACCTTTGAAAGGGGAAGAGTGCCAAGTTTCAAAACCAGGCACTTTAATACCAGCTTATCTAAGGCAAATTAATAGCTGCACTGTTTGCCAAGTTACATCCATTTAGGAAACGCTCCATCACAGAACCGCTTTGTGTGTTATTTCTTTACACTGAGGAAAACAAAACAGCTCAAGAAATGTCAAAAAGACCCACAAATTGCTGTAAGGAGCATATATTTTGCCTTGATGGTAATGCAAGACACAGAGAGGTGAGAGTATGAAGCCTGCTAACCGTTCATAAGCTGTTAAACACTTCCATAGGCTCACGGATCTCTGATGATTGATGCTTTGCATCAAAGCTGCCCTTTGCTGACCACCTCCTCATTCAGCGAAGCCCATTCCTACCACTAACGCCTGAGCGTCTGTTTTCTGTACGTCATGCAAACACATTCTCCTTTCCCTGGGTGGCAGGAATTAACCCGGAGGAGCTTTGAGTTGTGCAGGCTCTGCCACGGCTCCCTCCCGGAGACGGGGTCTAGCCCAAGGCCTCCGCATGTGACATGACAGACATTGGGGATGTCTGTGAATAATCTTCTAAAAAATAAGATCAAGTAGTATTGAGGATTAAGTTCAGATCCCAGAGCTAGTTATAATGGGATGGAATAAACAAGATGCAAAGAGGAGCAGCAACAGCTAAGATTACTAGTTCAACACATATGTGCTGTGAAGAGTATTGAGATCAAGCCTGAAGGAGGTGTGGACATTTCCTGCTTTAGAAGCAGCTTTGGCGAAGAAAATAAAGGTCTGCCTCTTCCCCTGCCCAGGGTAGATGGCTGACTTTTGGGACAAAACTTCCTATCATGATCAGAAGCATGAGAGCCCCTCAAGATCGCTAGTTATTTCGCACCTCAAAAAACATATTTCATGCAACCATAAAAACCAGTGCAAGTGTCCCAAACATTGTGAAAGGAAGCTTTGAGTCATGGGGATATTCTGGGGCAGATTCAATCTCCTCAACAGCTCTATTGAAAATAAAATGCAATGGGGGCGTAGTCCTTTGGTTTGAGGACCAGCTGGCAAGGTGTCAAAAGCAAAAAAGCAAACATTGGATGGAGATAAGAAAAGCTACCTTCAAACCATGAATGGAGGGAGACAAAGGAACTACCTTCAAGCTCAAGTGTTACCACCTGCAGTACTGACCTCAAAACACAGTAAACAGCACAATCTGAAAAAGTCAAGAGAGGTCACAGAAACAGCTCTGAAACACAAGAGGTCACAGAAACACAAGCTGAAATGAAACACGATTCAACCAGACAGGAAATCAGGAAAGGTAGACACAGAGACAGCACCTACAGACTGAAGAAAAAACACAGTTGTATAGGCACATTCTTTCTATCTCCACTAGCAACAGTGAAAGTAACTTATGTGGTAATGTGCGTAAGTCCAGCCATGGGGGAAAGGACGTGGCAAAGTCCTTACCACACAGGATGAGGCACTCTCTGTCCACATAGCTCTGTTGCTCAACTCTGACTTTCAGGCAGCACATACTACACATGTTTGGTGATACCACCTAAGCCACCGGTTTCTGTCACATGGTCTCGTGCCTTTCCAGGATAAATGAAGTGTTTGAGTCAAAGGAGCAATGCTGTGCTGGCCACCCACACACCCTCTCCTCCATACCCATCACCTGGGCAAGAGAACACGCTTCAGGAGGGACAGTGAATGCATGACTGTAAGGGGGGGTTTCTCATCAGCTCCTTTAAGCCAGTCATTTTATACCTGCAGGAAGCCACATTTGATTCAGGAAGCTTCTGAGCTGGAAATAAGTGCAGGCTCGCACAGTATTGAACTATATGCACTTGCCCTTAGTTTCTTCCCATGAACCATGCTGGAAGCAGGACAGGGAGCTGCAGCATCCTTTGGTCTGAGTGCGATTATTTCCCTGTGCCATGTCGGGCTGCTCTCAAACCCCATGTCTTCCTCCAAATACCCTGTTGTCCTTGACATTTCCCAGATTAAAAGGATGGTCATGCTGCTGGCTATAGATAGTCTAAGAAAATAAGCCTAAAAAGAAAGTCTAAAGGCGAAGCTCCCACGCAGGACAGCGTCTCTTGAAAGCAGCTGGGCTCAGCCACGCTAGCCCAGAGCCTTGCAGCAGATCTGACTGCAAGCCCCAGTGTCACCATACCACCAACTGTTCCCATAGCTACATGGGAAGATAAATTTAGTTGAAGGAACCTTGTGTTGCTACGTTATTTAACAAACAAACAGAGCACTCGAGGAAAGCACAGGCAGGGACCCAGTTTAGCTGCTGCCTGGACTGATCAGACCTATGGGCTCAAGACTGCTTCCCAGAGTTAAAGGGCCCAAATCTCAGCACCATGCTGCTCTAGCTCGCATCAGTCAGCTGTGATAGACACAAGAAGACTCCATCATGGTCAGAGAGGCTGCACTCTCCTGGCATATTTCTTGCACCAGGAGCTGGGCATCCACCACCAGGGTCTCTCTGCCTCTCTGCTACTCAACCCAGACTGCTAAGGAGGGAGCAGAGCAAAAGAGGCTGTTGGGGGTGTCCACTGGCCAGACATGACCCAGCCTGGCTGTGCTCAGAGCCATACCCATGCTGCAGTCCCTTCTGCTCACACCACCTCTGGGTTCCACCACCTGGGGAATCTCAGCCCCCAGCGATGGGGAGCAGAAGAGCCATGCCGGTCCTGCAAGACCAGAGGAGGGTGAGGAGAACCCCCTTCTCCACCAGAATGACGACCTAGAGCACAAGTAAAGAAAGCAGGATTCTATTAATGATCATGTGCAAAAGGCACAGTGGCAGGAGAGAGGAGACTACTCCAACATGAGGTCCGTCTCCTCCAGTATGGTCTGCAAGATCTCATCCACCTGATCCAACTCAGGATCAGCCTGGAGCTCCAAGTGGGGGAGGATGAATGAGAGAAGCCAGCTCACATTCATACGCAGGCTCTTAAGTTTCTCCATAACACTGCAGGCAAGAGGGCAAAAGCCAAGAGGAGAGTCAGTGGCGAGAGCCTGGATCTGATACCTCCCACCACACACCCAGCTGCTATCACCCTTCCTACCAGGAATACCATGTGTACTGGGGTTTCCTTGCTCCATCCCATTCTTATGTCTATTACAGACCCAACATTGTACGAGGAATCCAGCAACAAGGTGCCACAGTATAGGACAGACACAGTACGGACAAAGCACCTTTCTGTAGGGCATCTTTGAAGCCAGATCAACTATCTGGATTCATCTGGGGATTCCACCTCCTCACAACACCAGGATCCTCATTTATAACCCAGTTACCTGTACAGCAGGGTGATGGATACCAGAGAAGCAGTGTCCTGTGGAAACAGCAGCCCACAATGACTCCTGCCCTCTCCCCCCACCTTAGGGATGACAGGGACTGCCAGCCAGCCAACCCACAGCTTTAACCTCTGCACACCTTCTTTCTCTGGGCCCCTGCAGGAAACCTGTGCCTCCCGCAGCACCCCTAAGTGCACCTCTGTGTTCTTGACATTCTCCCTCAGTTCAGCCTTCTCCTCTGTGGACCTCGCCAGCTTTACTTTCAGCTTCTGCCACACAGCTTGCAGTAACACGTGTATTTCTTGCTGCCGGGCAAACCTTCTGTCTTCTGAGCTCCGCACAGCACCAGTTCCCATTGGCATTTCAAGAACTCTGTTTTCAGGCAACACTTCTCAGGCTCAATTTTCTCCACCTGAAATGGCAGAGCAGTGCATGCACAGGAATTGTATCAATTAGTGTCATGGTTTAACCTTGGCCAGCAACTAAGCCCCACACAGCTGCTTGCTCACTCCCCCCTAAGTGGGATGGGGGACAGAAATCAGAAGGGCAAAAGTAAGAAAACTTGTGAGCTGAGATAAAGATAGTTTAGTACGTAAAGCAAAAGCCATGAGCACAAGCAAAGCAAAATAAGGGATTCATTCAATACTTCCCACTGGCAGGAAGGTGTTTAGAGCCCACGTGGAGTTATTGGGTAATAAAGCCATCTCAGGTCAGGTCACTGCTGCATTTGCACGGTTTTTTGAAACGCTTGGCCTCCATTGGTTCAGAATTTCTGTAATATGCAACTCAAATCACAGTTTACAACAATTTAAAGTATATCCATTACAAACTCCACCCCTGGTCCCATTGGGTCAGGTTATGGGGTTTAACATTGCAATGAACTCCTCCCCTTGCCCCTGCTCTGGCTCGGACTTACCCACAGACCACGGTCCCTTAGGGGTGTACCTGCTCCAAACAGACCCACAGTCTCTCCAGGGATATACCTGCTGCGGTATAGACTTATCCAAAGACACAAATGATTCAACGTGTACCTTCTCCAGCATGGGCTTATCCTTGGGCTACAATCCCTTCAGAGGAATACCTGCTGTGGCACCGAAATAACCACTGCCACAAATGCTTTGAGGTGTACCTGCTCTGGTGTAGACTTATCCACAGTCAGACACTTTGGGGCGTCCTGCTCCCATATGGACTCGTCCACAGGTCACAGTCCCTTCAAGCTCGAGTTCACACCCAGAGTTGCAGCCTGTCCAGTACAGGAGCACAGCAGCACAGAAACAGCAGCGATGCCCTGGCCATCTGCCAGCCCAGGAGCATTGCCATTGCTTTTACCAAAATGTTCCCAGGCACAGCACAGTAAGATGATAAGCAGTATGGTGAGCAACAAAAGCAAAATGCAGCCACTAACAAGCACTAGACTCATATACAGTAAGGCAAGTGAGACCCATGGCAAGCACAGGAGCCTGCCAGTTAATAGCTAAGCAGCAGAAACAGCTATTGTCTAGCGCATTCCAATCAAATCTGTCATTATCTTGAACCCTTCATGCCCCACGTTGGGTGCCAAAAAGGACTGCCATGATTTAACCCCGGGTTCCAAAAAAGTACTGCCATAATTTACCCCCAGCCAGCAACTAAGCCCCACACAGCCACTCACTCGTTCCCCCCAGTGGGGTGGGAGAGAGAATCGGGAGGGTAAAAGTGAAAAAACTCATGAGATAAAGGCAGTTTAATAGATCAAGCAAAAGCCGCGGATGCACGCAAAGCAAAACAAGGAATTCATTCACCACTTCCCATCGGCAGGCAGGTGTTCAGCCATCTCCAGGAGAGCAGGGTTCCATCACACATAATGGTTACCTGGAAAGACAAACACCATAACTCCAAACGTCCCCCCCTTCCTTCTTCTTCCCTCAGCTTTTATTGCTGAGCACGACATCATATGGAAGTGAATATCCCTTTGGTGAGTTGGGGTCAGCTGTCCCAGCTGTGTCCCCTCCCAACTTCTTGTGCACCCCCAGGCTACTCACTGCTGGGGCGGTGTGAGGAGCAGAAAAGGCCTTGACACTGTGTAAGCATTGCTCAGTAATAGCTAAACCATGGGTGTGTTATCTAGGCTGTTTTAGTCACAAGACTAAAACATAGACCCATACTAGCTACTATGGAGAAAATTAACTCTATGGCAGCCAAAACCAGCACAACCAGCAAGATAAAAAGAGCTTTCCCAGGCCTGAAGAAGTTAAAAGCAGATCAAGGAAGAAGCTCACTATGTTCTTTATGGAGAAGTCACTCCTCCTCAATCTACTTTGACATGCTCTCTCCAAAACCTTCCAAACCAGCAGGA
>NW_010565455.1:0-703 GCF_000687285.1 Phaethon lepturus | reverse complement strand
GGAGGCCCCAGCCACACATTCACCGCCTTGCACCACAGCACATCCCACTCTGCTGAAATAGTCTTCAGTTCCACAAAAATATTCTCCACTGGTCTTCTCACATTCTCCCACTCTGTTATATTCTCCTGCTCTTGTGTGTTAAGGACCTGCAATAGTCTTCCTCCTCTGTCTCCAGCACTGAGGCATGGGACTTTCTCCACCTCCGATCTGTCAAGTCTTGCCTTCCATCCAAAAGGGAAGAGCTGAATGGGAGCGTCACCACTTGCAGCAGTCTTCAAAACACTAACTGCCACAAAGAATCCTTTGCCTATGTCTTTTGTGGTCCTGTATGAATTTACATGCGTACTTGAGTCTGTAGCCTGTGTTTCTGCTACGAAGCGTGGCATTTGCTTTTCCAGCTTCCCCTGGACCACACCAGCCTCCTTCTGATCTCCTGCTGAGCTACAGGGCAATTCTGGAGTCTGTGCCTGGAGGCAGTGTGGTACACTGTTAGCAGGGCTGGTGCCGCTCAGAGTGCCCAGCTGCTCTTTGAGCAGACAGGTGTGCAAACTGCCACTTACATTCACATCCTCCTGTTTTTCCATTTCTTGGAAAGGTACTGCAAAGCTCTTCTGAAGGGGAGGAATAATGGGGCTGGGACAAGTCAGGTCTGGGGAGTGAAGCTTCCACCAGGTACCCATGCTTTTCCAGTATTTCTTCTTTT
>NW_010565454.1:247-14915 GCF_000687285.1 Phaethon lepturus | reverse complement strand
CTCCTGCCGCCGTCCTTCTGTTTCTTTGCTTTTCAGGGATATTGATGCATTTGCTCTGAGACTAAAGATGAATTTTTTTTACAGTCCCCAAGGGGTTAATTTGGTGGGGTGTTGTCATCTTGTTTGTTAGGGGTGTTGTCATCTTGTTTGTTAGGTGTGATTTTTTTTAGACAAGACCTGAAGTGCCTCAGTTTTATGTCTCTTCTGTGCGGAATCGGCTTCACACGGGTGTGCAGCAGGACTACAAACGGCATTCATTGCCATGCCCAGTCCATCACCACCACATTCTTTCAAGCCCTTCCCTCCACCTCCCTTTTACGACTGTAATTGTGTGATAACTACCCGGCGTCTTGTTCCTGCGTTTCAGCGAGAGACTGTAGACCTATTTCTTCCTCGAAGCACACATCCACACACAAGCATAACTTGGTTTTGTCTTCCAGTAGAATAAATCCTATCTTACCTGAAAAGGACAAATTTTTCTTTCCTTCTTTTTTCATTTTTCACTTAAACAGTTACCTCAAGTTATCCAGCTGAAGTTAATCTAGTTCAAATGGGGGGTGACCATGCTGCAAACCCACTGCCCCAGAATGATGCGATCAGCAGTACCGAATGGTTGAATTGGCATCTGATCAGCTGTGCCAACGTGAATTACAGCACGTACCTGTCTCCCAGGGCATCCCCATTTCCTGCTCAGCAGGACTCCAGCTTCAGCCTCCGCTCCCTGGTGAGTTGACTCAAGTTTCAAGCGCTGCTTAGCTCAAGGTTTTTACCTGTAGGCAAGAGTTCAGCAGCAACAGCAACATTGAGATTATGCTTTGAGTGAAGGCTTCAGTGAAAACATGCTTTCACTCTTCCTTCTTACCCCGGGTTTAATATATATTTATTTTGTAGCCAGCCACACTTTAACCACAACTACTTGGAGCCCATTGGCCAAAAGTTGAATCTGATTTTAAGTTCACAGTTCCAGCACACAGAAATACTGGAACTGAGGAAATAGAGATGATGAAGAGCTGGTTTGGGGTCTGTTCCTGCCATAAATTCTAAAAAGTTTTAGACACAAAAAAAATCTTTAGAATTATTTTCTTTATAACATAAAAGTTACAAATTTGGTTAGATTTTGAAAAGACTTTAATTTTACCTTTCAAATGTTTACTGAGAAAAATACCCTTGTGATTCAGGAGCCTTAGCACTTACCAGTGGAGCTTGATAATTTATCTTCAGTAATGGTCCACCCCACTGTTCAAGTTTTTGCTCAGGTAATATGTTTATTGCGGCTTGTGGAGTGCTACGATTTATTTATGTTATGACCCTGGTACTAATAGATAGGAATGAATGGAAACCAGAGCACACTGATGTGATCTCCTGAACAGCACTGTCTGCAGCCATCCTTCACATTCAAATGCTATGGAGAGTTCAGCTGCTGCAATGCCATTATTTTGAAAATAATGTTTCTCTGAGCTCTTCTGCTGCTTGGAATTTACTATGAAGTGAATTTGTAATCCACTCCTGCAAGCTCAGACTTCTCACAACGATCCCCTGTTGGGTGCTGGTGGTGAAGACACAACACCCCTGAAGGGATACTGGCAGACGTGACATCTCTGGAGGAAACGGGTGTGAAGGGAGCTCATACTAATTCCTCCTCCAATACTTGCCAGAATTCAGAAAAATCTGTTGGGTGAGAAATTAATGCTGTTAATCAAGATCGGTAGTGTTGCTCTTCTCACCGTCCTCAACAGCAAAAAAAGGTTGTGTCAACTATCTGTAAAAAGAAGGAAAGATACAGAGGTTTGAACTGAGCAGCAGATGCTTTGCCACGTGAGAGCCTCTATAAAGTCTTTAATGGAGAGAGTAAATTTTACTGGGAGCATTCAGAAGACTGGCTATTTATGGCACCTGGGTTGTGAAAGAGGCAGGTACACATCTCCATGACACCTGAACCCTACTTTTCCTGCATTAGGGATAGGACTCAGACCTAGATTTCAGAGGGGCTGAGTGCTCCATCTCCAGTCTGTTTTAGTCTCACTTTGCTTTCTTCTCCGATTTCACAGACAGGTGCTTGAAATTTCATTTTAATCCCAAATGAGAAGCCCCTCAAAAATATCTCAAAGTCATTTTTTTTATTTTGCAGGTAGGAACTGTTGCTGCATCAGAGACCAAAAACAGTGCATACCATCAGTTAGTAGAAACACAATAAACAGCCTGTGCTTTCCAGGATGGAGCCATATAGGATCAAGCACAATAATTCCGGGGAGCGGCACTTGCACGTCAGTGGCTTTCCCATTGCAGCAATCCCACATCTGCCTGCACAAAACATGACAGCACCAGAAAAGTGCCACGAGATGCCAGCAACCATCCTGGAAGTTAGGATGGTTTAGCAGGAAAAAATGGTAGTGCTACAGCTCTGCTTGGGAAACCCCATTTGATTCTTGGCTACTAAAGCACTGAATAATTGATAGGGAAAGAAACTTCTTTTAACCAGTGTGACTTCATCAGGTGATTGTACAGAATAATTCAGGCTCTACTCCTTTGTCTCTTGACATTTGATTTCGTACTACACAGCATATTCTGCTCTTCACACACAATCTCTTGACACTGGCAAAAGTGAAATATGACTGATGTAGAACGTAAATCATTATAAACTAATGCTTGGCAAATGTTCAGAATAAGAATATTTGCCATCTTTTTATGTCATGATTTATAAGTTTTACTGCCATTGCCACTCATACTATGCAATACGCTCAAGCTTAAAAACTACTACGAGGGTTATATGTTCTCCATTGCAAGGACAGTAAGTAATGAACTTGAAATTATCAACAGACTTGCAACATCTAAATTCGTAAGGGTTATACAAGCTGCAAAACATTTGGCTCCACTTCAGTGAAGACTTATTTTATAGCCTTTAGTAGTAAAACTCATGAGCAAGTAATAAGCTCAATTCCCAGTCCAGTTAAATAGCCAGGAAATCTAAGCAGCAGCTCGAGCCTGCAGCCCAGAGGACATCCCAACAAAGCTTCACGGAGGAGCACGCTGCCATGCACCCCAGCTCAGGACCAGACAGGGCACAGGGGCCCGCTGCTCCTGCAGGCATGCAAGTTCATGTGTTTAGGGAATGCAAATCTTGTGGTAGAAGCTAAAAGGGAAGTATAAGGAATAAGGTCGTTCTTTGTACAGGGAACATAGAGGTTTTCCTCCTGTCTTCCCATATCACAGTCAGAATATTCCAATTCAGAAGGCCAATTCCAATTCAAAGGGAGACCACTTTTAAAGAGGAAAGGGCAGACTAACCAATTAGGGCCAGATTTCTTAAATATAGTCATAGAACAGTTTGGGTTTGAAGGGACCTTTAAAGGCCATATAGCCCAACCACCTCAATGAGCAAGGACGTCTTCAACTGGACCAGGTTGTTCAGAGCCCCATCCAACCTGACCTAGAATGTTTCCACAGATAGGGCATCTACCACCCCTCTGGGCACACTCAGTGTAAAAAATTCCTTCCTTATATCTAGTCTAAATCTGCCTCCTTTTAGTTTGAAATCATCACCACCTGTCCTATTGCAACAGCCCCTGCTAAAACGTCTGTCCCCGTCTTTCTTATAAGTCCCCTTTAAGTATTGAATGGCTGCAATAAGGTCTCCATTATATAAGGTCTTATGTTATATACTTAGGTGCCAGAAAGTGGAATTCTTATCTATTAAGAACTAGCTTTAAATATATTCCACAAGAGTGAAGGAAGTAGTCAACAACTTTTTTTTCAGGACTGTTAATATAGTTTACATGTAAATGGACCAGAAAGCCCAAACTCCCTGTGCTGCTCCCTCTTGCAGTAATATTTCCTCCTGCTGCTTCTCCTTAGCCCAAGGGACTTCAAAATTTTTCCCAGAACAGGACAGGTCCAGGGAGGGTTCCTTTCCCAGCAGGGAGCAGTTAGTAAATCAGGCAGCTCCCAAGAGTGAGAAGTGTCTAGTTGAAACCACTCAGCTAAGAGATAAAGTCTGTTCTTCCATATTTCATCTCACCAATTTACCACCAGACTATTTTGCAATAAAGATGATGTATTGAAGGAAAATAAGCAACACATCCTCCAGAGGAGTCATGTTTTTGGATCTGACCTTACAGGTTTTGGTGGAATGTTTTAAGAATACTTAATGGTCAAGGCTGTTGGGTAAGGGCCTCATTGCTGGGTCCCTCTCTTCAAAGTACAGCTTCAGGAGCTTGGAGAAAACAAGAGCAATAGAGACATCTCTGCAGTTCGGTGCAGCTGGTTCTACGTACTAGCTAAGCGAGTGTTTTCAGAATATATGATGTGTATGTGCTCAGCCACACATACTGAAGTTTGAGCTTGCTCTCACAGTCATACTGTTACTCTTAACTTCACTGCAGATGTACCAGTTCCCCTTGGAGCATAGTTGCAGTCTGATGTGGGTGCTTGCCCACTAAGCCCCGGATCCCAGGAACATGTGCAAGTCAGTTCAGATTTGCAAAACAAATTATACAGAATCACAGAATCATTAAGGTTGGAAAAGACCTTTAAGACCATCAAGTCCAACCATCAACCCAACACCACCATGCCCACTAAACCATGTCCCAAAGTGCCACGTCTACACGTTTTCTGAACACTTCCAGTGATGGTGACTCCACCACCTCCCTGGGCAGCCTGTTCCAATGCTTGACCACCCTCTCAGTAAAGATATTTTCCCTAAAAATTATGGTCAGTGTAGACTGTATTACTGCTTAAAAATTAGAAATTAATCTTTTCCTGGACTGCCATTTCAACCAGCAACAGAAAGGCACTTTCCAGTTACCAAGCCTTTTGGCAGGCACTTGGATCTTCCCCCTCCAGCAGGTCTCCACGGAGCAGTGAACATGGGGCCTCAACACAATATTTTTACTCTTTCAGTACAAAAAAGAGCACAGTGCAAGACCATATGTCACCAGCAACAGAGAAGACCGTTTTTCCATAAGTGCTCTCAGTAAAGGTCCTAAGCATTGACCATCTTTTTTTTGTTTGCCTTTGCTCATCTGTTCCCATCTCTCACAACTTTTCCGTTGGTGACTCTGTACCTTCTGCACTTACTGCTGACCTCTTTCCACTACCTTGTGATATGAGGCTGTTTGTCAGTAACAAACATATTTTCAGCTGAACCATCATTATACAAATCCTATATACCTGAAGCAAAGTGAAATGAAATACAAGCTTTGAACTTCAAACACAAGCAGATGATCCACAGCTACCAGGGTTACTGGGACAAAGAGAGACACAACTAGGGACATCACATAAAATGGACCCACACAACATAGAATATCACAAAGTTAGAAGTTATGTATTACCACCTCTTTCTTCTCTTCATGTCTTCCGCAGCAGCAGCCAGGTCCTCGGTAAGGCAGCTCGGGGACTGAAGGAAAGCAGGCTGCAACACCAAGGGCTGCAGGATGCAGCCCAGAACTGACAGTCCTCTCCCGGAGCGACCGATCCGTGAGTGCCTGGCACTGTCTTGCTGCAAAGAAACATCAAGTCAAGAGATGAGAGGCTGGGAAGTGACTTCCTCCCGAAAAAAAGGTGGACAAGGCAAGGCAGGTGTCTCTCCTAGATAAAGAGCACTTTTGCCTCATCACCTAATGCATTGCTATTTTCCTGATCCTGGCAGCACCTCTCACGAGGATTAGTTGTCCCATTAGAAGAATGCCATATTTTTTAATAGCAAAATCTCTGTTCTTACTCCTTTCTGGACCTCTAAGCAGCTCTTTCTTGTCCATTGTATTTGCAGTAAAATTAAAAGGCAAGACCCTATTTTCTTCCTTAAATGTCTTTGTTCAATGCTGTAACAGGTACACTATTTTTTTTTTTCTATGTATATCATTAGGTGCCCTGAGGGCTGCTGAAAGTCCAATACCTCACCACTTCTGCTTCTTTCACTTGAAAGTGTTGTTTCTGGTTTGTCTGGGGATGTCTTTATACATTATTTCACACCTTTTTTCCCCCCACTATCACAGTAGCTTAGCAATGTGCTCGCCGTCAGGGCCCTGAGGGCACTAATAAACCCTAATGTCCCTGAGCAGCCTCCCCAGGGCATCCCCGCCACCCTGCCCACGGCCCAGCACGTTAGCCCACCCCAGCCCCACCACTGCCCTGGTTCCCCTCACAAGGCTGTACCAAACCGCTGAAATTCAGCATACGGAGCTGCAGGTGCCGTGGCAAACATGATTCAGGACTTGAAGAACCACGGAGAAGTGTAATGAACAGGCGTAGCAAGAAGCGGCTACCGGCAGCGCGCGCCGCCGGGCAAAGTATCATTTTGACAGTCCTGTTCGTCAGGGTGGTAAGAGAAAAGAGAGTGCTCCTGTAAGAACACGTACCATCAGGTTTGGGATACAAACCTCAGCAAAGGCTTTGCGTCACTGAAGACTTCGCTAAAGAGGAATAGCAGCGGCAGGACCGCACGCGTCCCGGCCGTCCTGGAGGAGCGTAGAGAGGCTTTCGGTACAGCCTTTCTGGAGCAGCCACAGAGAGCGACGGTCTATCCACCAAGTGCATTAACAAATTCGTGCTCATACAGCAGAGACGGAAATTTTTGGCTAGCCTACAGCCATAAGAAGTCCCATATTTTAACGTCTTTCCAGCCAGCATCAGCCCATCACAAGCCATTTCGCACGAGCGACAGAAAAGTCCTGACAGCCTCCCACAGGGTCTGTCTCCTTTTGCAGAGGGGCTCTCCCCTCAGCTCCTGATGCAAACCCACCGCCAGCGTGGGGAGATTCACGTGCGCTACCGCGTCTGGCAAGTCACGCGCGCCTGGGAGCTGTGTGCTTTTTATATTGAGCAATAATTAGTTAAATCAGAAGTAATCCCAATAGCAGACACCAAAACCCGAACTTCTGTCCCAAAGCTACAGCTGTAAACCCACTCCTCGACGCGGGCTCCCTCACCCCTCTCTGCCTCGCAGAACAGGTCCTCCAGGCCCGGCAGAAGATTCTGCTGGAGTCCCAGAGGATGCAGGAGCTGTTTAATTTGCATTACAAAGGGCTTTCTTGGAATTTAGGCTCTGGCCTATACCTGTATAGGTATGTATATATATATACACCTATACCCCTATACAGGGCCCACACCCAAGTGACTATGCATTTAGGCAGAAAGAATTACAAGCAGAGGGAATTTTCTGTCCAAAAAGGTGACCAGTGAGTTTTAGGTGCTACCAGCGTTAGGCAAGCACCAGGAAGGGAGCTACCAAACCATGGGTTTGAGCTTGCACAGCAACTGGGTACTTAAATACCTACATCTTAACTGGATCAGGTCTGGAATCACCCTGCACTTCCTGTAGAAAGTCTGCTGCTCTCCCGGAATGGGCATCATAAAACTGAAGTAGTAAGCAGGCAAAGGGAAACATATTATTTGTATACATTTGCCCTATTATTTAAATTAGTGTTTTAACTTCTGTGACTATTCCAAATTTTTCCACCATCTCTAGGTACTTTAATAATCTTTTCACAGAAAAATTATTCTCCTCATATACCAGATAATGTCAAAACAAGGTGCTTGCAAATCTAGGCTTGTTGCCTGTGGAAAGCAGTAACAGATGTCCTTTCTGATCGTTCTTTGTTGCACATATGAAGCAGCAACTGAGAGGTTCTAACTCACAGATGCGTTTGTTTGATGCTTCCATTTCATTTGGAAATACTTCTATTGGCCAACTACAGTAAGAATTGATTTTGCAAAACAGATGGAGATTATCCTGCTCATCACTGGTTCTTACTCATAGTTCAGAATATTTTCTGTGCTGTTCCTCTAAAGTATATTCATGCAAAACAAGCACATTACAAACCCTCCTACACTGAAATGCAGTACAAGTTCGATGTTAACCCTTAAGAGCTCCCAAGGAATTCATAGATAGAGCTGATTTTAACTTACTACTCCAGTTTGATGTTGCAGTTGAAATGACAAGAAAAGGTACATACTTAGTCCAGGATAAACGCTTATAGTGGAGAGAAGGCACAGCTCACAGTGTTGGGCAGACAGGAGTTTGCCCATGGTCCTTTATTACCCATGAGCATGGAAGGAAGCAGGAGAGATTTTGATGGCAGGAACGTGTGCGCTCAACGTTACACGTTGCCTGTGTCAAGTACGTGCCTCTTGCTCTGCCCCCCTGCACCCGCTCCTGGGATCATCCACTTTAATAGCCGAAGTCCTCATGAGGACTAAAGCCACCTGAGAAAAAACCCTGAAATTTTGCCCCGAAAAGCTGAAACAAAACAGAGCAATCAGCGTAGGACACAGAAGCAGAGGAACACTAGGATCGACAGGCAAGAGTAACGAGACTGCAATGCTACGTAGGCCCACAGTCCACAAAGCGCCGTTCTAGTGAGGGCACATGACATTTGTTTTTAAAAAAAAACATTTGCATGCAAAATGATGGTGCCCCAGGAACAAACTGCCAACTAGCAGGAAACAATAAATGACTAGTAGTAGGAAAAATGTGTTCTTGATAATTGTACCTTTGCATTTTACTGCAGAATGAGGCACAAAAAACATAGCTGTTGCCTAGACAAATATGATATGCATAAATAAGTATCAGCAGGAGGCTCTCAACACTCTGGGAGAGTGGCTGGAGAAGACACTTTCTGTGCATAGCACTGTTTTTTGGAAGAGTAGCTGGAACATGTTTTATGTTGATTCATAAATGTGTCATTTTTGGAGGGAGGCTGGAAAATGCGTCAGCAAAGATGGTAGTGGAATGACTGCTGTGAGCGTGGGAGACAGGAGCACAAAGAGCAAAGGAGAGTAACAGAGATAAAGGTTCAGAGGAAGAGGATGCAGCCCTGAGGAACAGAGGGGGAAAGAGGGGAAGGACAGATATTACACCTTAGGGAGAAACAGTGGGAGATTAGAGACAGAGTGAAACCAGAGGAAGAGGGGAGATGTAGCACTGGCCTGGGGTGGAAGGGAGTGATTTGAAGCAGAAACACTAAGCAAACATCTAACACCTGTTTTTAAAAATTTGCTTAACAAGAAGCATGTACACAAAAATATCCCTCAGCCTAGTATTGTGAAATTTGTTAGGGAGGATGAAGGTAAAGAGGGACAGGCGAAAGAAGAAGAGCAACAGCTCCGGCTATACTGCCTCTTCTCCAACCACACGCGGTCCGTACCGCGCGAAGTTCACCTCTTCCCCTGTTTTGTCCTGTGCTCCGCAACCTACTCGAAATCCCACGTGAAATTCTGCTCTGAAATCTGCTTGTATTGGCCCTGCAGTCTTTTGAAACCTGAATACAAATGAAACCATCTGCATGGAGAAGACAAATTCCACTCTACGCCAGTAAAAGCTCCCACATGACTACAAACTTGGTGTCCTGTCCTGTAAAATAGTGGTTGCCCAAATTGAATTTTCCCAGTCGCCCAGGCTAAAATACATAGCCAAAAGCCTCTGTCAATCCCCTAGAATGGGAAAAACACAATGAGCTCCTTTGAAGGAGAGCAAGACATATCCCCCGGACAGGGACTGCAGCTAGACAAGGCTGAGCAGTCCAGCATGGACAGCCACTCAACTGAGCTTCAGACTCGGACCATGGCATGGCAAGGATCCCTGCCCATGTAGTCCTGGGGGGCTATAGAAGTTCATACTTAAGGGAAGGATGGGTGCTAAAACAAGGTCTGCAAGCTCTCCTGTTCTACAACTGGTTAATTTTTGACAAATAAACTTGTAATAGGAGAACAATAAACCAGACCAGGAGCAACTGTCAGAGTTATGTCAGTTTGAAATATCTGCCACATTAAAATGTGGCAAAGTTTAGCTGTGCAGTAGATCCTGATTTATTTCAGCACTGCAAAGGACATCCCAGCTATTGCTTTGTAACCAGCTTGCCAACAGCAAAGAGTCTACCATAAAGCCTACAGAGCACAGCCTGATAGTATTAAACTTCAAATAATTTTGGGCATTTCAGAAGATGTCTTTCTACACCAGCATATTGTCTGTTTCCCTAGAAACAGGAATCAACACCCGCTAGCAAAGGAGCTGGAACTTGTGTTAATTTTAGCTGCTGCTGTTTGCTCTAACTCCATTTCCATTTTCAAAGAAACAGACACAAAATATTGTAGAATTTCACACTGCCATTTTGCAGGGCACATGCAAACTCTGTATTCATGCAGCTCCACTTGTTAAGCTCTGGGTTTATATCAAGCCACCGTAATCACAAGTGGGCCAGGCTCAATCCTAGCTGAGCCCAGGCTCATACAAGCCTCAAAGAGTCCTGGCTGCATTTTCCAGCCAACAACAGAATCCAGAAGAACTAGTCTGGGATTCCATCAGTATGAATTTCCGCTGGATTTTGCATTGGATGAGTTCGGGCAAAACACACACTTCAGACATTCAAATTTAAAACATCTTTCACAAATCTCCTCTCTAGCTTGATCACCTTGGCAGAGTCCAACAGTTGGTTTTCAAAGCCAGAAAGGGCAGAGTCTGAGCCACACCTGGCTGGTTTTTCACATTCTATACAACCTTAAGAAAACTATGGACATACTTGCTCAGGAATAGACCTGCATGTAACTCATGGCTTTTAATCAAGATTTTTAAAGAATGGTTATGAGCTGCTGCTCAAAGCTCTATATGCAACACCTCAAAGTGAGTCTACCTGAAACTATATCTCCCCAGTCCCTTGCAACTTGTCCTCTGGTGGAGAGCCAGCATTCTCAGGGAATTGAGTTTAACTGCGCAAAATTTCATTTTGATTATAACCAGCTTTCATTCAGATTATGTTTTTGTACTAATTACAAGCCACCTATCTCAGCACATCCCCATCAGTGGTGCTTTAAACAGCACATCCTTGCTTATTTTGCATTTCTTTGTTTCATGACAGTTTTAAGCCCATTGGCTTTGTTACGTTACTGAGCAGGCATAGCTTGAGCCTTCAACACGTAGTACCAGCTGTTTGCTCCGCTATGCTACATCTCCTTGTTGCTCTTGTCACTGGATATTTAGGGCTGTGCTAAATGTATGACCACTTTTGCTTTTTGCAGGTTTACCCTTTTCTTTTGCTTTACTGCTACTAGCCATGCTAGCTCATGCTTTCTGCTGCTTCTGCTGTATGAACCGAAAGCAAAAGGGGATCTCGGGTCAGAGGGGCACAGCCAGACCAGAGACCTCTTACAGGTCTTGAATCAGTGGTACATAACTTCGCTTTGATTCAGCTGATGAAGAGCACTTCATTCCCAAAAATAGTGTCTTCTCATCAACTTTACTTACCTACCACCTCACCTTAGGTGTTTGTTCTGTAGGGGATGAGTGTGTTACAGTGCTATTACTGGAGATCAAGGACAATCCCACAATTAAGACAACACAAGAAATCTCAGAGCAGTTGTGTGGGATGTATTATACAAGAAATAGTCAGCTGAAGTATCCAGGAGCTGCAGACTCCACTCAACCCCAAAGACAAAATTAAGTTGCATTATTTACCATGGTAGTCTGCTGCATAAGCAGAAGTTTGGGGGCTTCAGGAGTCAGGTCCTGGGCTGAACCCTCCAGATTACCAACAGGTCTGTTTTCAAACTGTTGAGAGTCTGTCCACAGCAATTTAACTGAAGAACTTCAAGCTCACAGAATAACCATTTTGTTAAATTTTTTTCCCCCTCTGGTAGTTTTCTAGCTCACTCTAGTCAGTAGATTAAAATTTAATTTAAATGTCTTTGTATGTTCTGGCTGAATGAAAGATTTTGACCAAAATTTTATACCTGTCATAGGCTCACGGTTCAGACTGGGAGGGACCTTTGGAGATCTCTTGTCCAACATCCCACTCAAAGTGGCATCAAAGCTGAATTCAGATGAGGTTGGTCACAGCTCTGTCAACATGGGTCATGAAAACATCCAAAAACTTAGCAACATTTTGAAGTGTTTCTTTGTGTTCTTAAATGCTTACCTTAAATTAAGGGGAAAAAAGCCTTTCTAAAACAGAAACATAGACCTTTGTACACAAGTTTTCCACAAAGGGTCTTAATGTGCTAAAAAATTGCTCTTAAGTGCAGGGTTTCTCAGATGTGCATGGATCCTGTACAACATCCAGCCAACGGTTCCCTGCAGTGCAGACAGAAGGCTGTGAAGAACAAGATACTGAAAAGAATGTGATACAAGATTAAGGGTTACAACAGAATCACAGAATCACTAGGTTGGAAAGGACCTTCAAGATCATCAAGTCCAACCATTAATCCAGCACCACCATGTTCCCTAAACCATGTCCTGAAGTGCCACATCCACATGTTTTTTGAAGGTAGACTTAAGACATCAGCTTAACTTCAGGGAAATACATTTTCTTAAATATCTGAGAAATTTGGAAGTATTCTAGGTCAGGAGTCAAAAGATCAAGATATCTTCTGGAAGTAAGTGCATTATATTATGAGGTGCAATATGTACATCAAATATTATGTTTTATTTTGTTAAAGTTGAATAACCGGAAATGCACTCTCATTATTAGTACTTCATTGTGTTCCATCTTTTCTAGCTCACCACATATTGTATTTCCATTTGTCCTCAAAATGCTTTGACATCTATTTTTAGTTTTGTGTTAAATTTTGACTATTGAGAAGAAAAACAGAAATCAGATACTACTGAGATGCCACTTCTTACCCCACTTCCACTTAAAAAAGCTTATCTATGGTAGTCTTGCAACTTTTTTCTCACACAGATCAGAAATGATGAGCATGCAGACTGGAAACACTGTTCCACAACAGACCAAATGTTACTTAGTCATCAGCTAAATAAGAACAGCTTGACCAGGCTACAGAAAAAATCCAGAAAGGTACAAAAGATAGATATGAGCTTAAGACTGGCAAGAAAAGGGAATACAACTTACTAACACAAAAAACACATAAACCATAAAACCCACTTGCAAGGCGTCCGTGTGAACTTGGACAAGGCTGCGTGACAGCCAGCAGCACATAATTTAATGTAAAAATCCTAGAAACATTAATTTCTAAAATAGGTAAAGCAAGAAAGTAAAGCAGAAGGGAAGTAGCAGCTTTTTTTAATGCAGTACTAATGTGTCGTATTTTTAAAGGAAATTGCACTGCTAAATAAGAACTCAGAAGAATCAAGCTTCAGATGTACAAGATTGTTACATGGTCTTTTTTGTGTGCCTTGGAGCCCCAGCCACTCTGAAAGAAGAGGAAAGTTGAGTTGACTTTCCTTTAAACAGGAATGGATTCTTGATCTTATCAAGTCTTTTTAAATTTACAGAAATGTGAGCAAGAAAAACATGGACCTAAGGAGTTTGCCTGACAGAAGTGAACTGCATAAGTGCGATGGTCTTAACTAGAAAGGTTACAGTGACCTACCTGGTCAGTCAGGAAAGATATTTTTGCCAAGCGGCAGCACTGAGTGTCTGCTAGGACACTTTCGGGAGAGTACCGGGGCAGGTGATGACTTAAACACAGTCCTAAGTTCGCCTCACACACGGGTCAGGGCAATCCCAAGCACAAAACACAGGCTGGGTGGAGCATGGACTGAGAGCAGCCCCGAGAAGGACCTGGGGGGTGTGGGTTGATGAGAAGCTCAACGTGAGCCGGCAACGTGCACTCGCAGCCCAGAAGCCAACCGTGTCCTGGGCTGCCCCCAAAGCCGCGTGGCCAGCAGGGCGAGGGAGGGGGTTCTGCCCCTCTGCCCCGCTCTGGGGAGACCCCCCTGCAGTGCTGCGTCCAGCTCTGGAGCCCTCGGCACAGGAGAGACACGGACCTGCTGGAGCGGGGCCAGAGGAGGCCCCAGCAACGCTCCGAGGGCTGGAACAGCTCTGCTGGGAGGCCAGGCTGGGAGAGCTGGGGGGGCTCAGCCTGGAGCAGAGAAGGCTCCGGGGAGACCTTCCTGCAGCTGCCAGGGCTGAGGGGGGCTGAGGAGAGAGATGGGGAGGGGATTTTTACAAGGTCACGTAGCAATAGGCCAAGGGACAATGGCTTTAAACAGAAAAGGGCTATATTTATATAAGATATAAGGAAGGAATTCTTCCCTATGAGGGTGGTGAGGCACCTGCCCAGGTTGCCCAGAGAGGTGGTAGATGCCCCATCCCTGGAAACATGCAAGGCCAAGTTGGCCGGTACCCTGAGCAGCCTCGTCTAGTGGAAGGTGTCCCTGCCCATGGCAGGGCTCTTGGATCTAAATGATCTTTATGTTCCTTCCAACCCAAACCACTGTATGATTCTATAAGCTAAAAAATGGCTATGTAAACAATAGGAACAGTCAATAACCTTGTTTTTGAGTAATATGATGAAGAAAATAATAGGTACAGTGGCTAGAATAAGTCATAGAAAGCAAGTATAAGGGGAGGGGGAATGCTGAAGCTTTCTGCAGCACAGCTTTTCCAGAATCCGAATTTGCTCCTGAGAAGCCACATTAATGTAAATAAGAAAAAAATGTTTGATTTTAAAAGTAAAAAAACATTCTTAGTTGTGGATTCTTCTTTTATTAGGCAGCTTTGCAGCATAGTTTTGGAGCATCTGGTCAAATGCCAAATACCAGTAGAATGAAGGGCTGTTAACCTGGCCGTTGTCTAATTTTAGTTTAGGCAGATAATCAACACGGAAGCGTCGATTCCACTCAGGGGTAAAAGGACATCTGACAATAAACCGAAGGAGAAGGAAAAGCTACGAAGAAAAATAACCGCAGACTAACAGCAACGGATTCAGCGGTCGGGGCACG
>NW_010565454.1:0-235 GCF_000687285.1 Phaethon lepturus | reverse complement strand
CCCGCCGGGCACGAGACGCAACACCCCAAAGCCCATTCACGTGACCGAAGGCGGCACGCAGCCGGGCTACAGGGAGGCAGCCGTGGGCCAATGGCATTAAAGGTAAGGTACCGTCCGCGCCCGCAGGACGGGACTGCCGGCAGTGAAATGCCTTATTACGGGCAGAAAGCACCGGCCGCACGCCCAGACGTGCCGCCGGCACCGCAGGGTGGCCTGCGGCAGCACCCCGGACCCT
>NW_010565453.1:0-58263 GCF_000687285.1 Phaethon lepturus | reverse complement strand
GCGTGGGGCAGCTCGGCTTCTCCGCACAGGGACCCCCGCAGCCCCCCGCCAGCAGCTGGGCACACAAACCCGGATACAAGTCCCTACTTCAGCATAACTAATAGCTCTCATCGCTTAACTCGTTATTATTTCTGCTTCTCTAGACGGCTGACGTGAACGTAAGATGGGTCTCTCTCGGCCACAAAGCTCCCTCTCCTTTCCCACCACACCTTCCTCTGCTTTTGTTTCAGCTCCCGTCCCGCCTGGGACCCTTGGCAAGCCTATAAAGGAGGCTAAATAACCCTGTGGCATTTCAAGGCAATGGGGTAGATTTTCTGTAGACAAGGGTCACTATATGAAATGCTCCCCCGGCAGCCTACAGGTGCTTATACCCAGATGAAGGAAGAAAGGCGACTTCAACACTGTGAGAGGTGAGATCTTTTCCTCTGTCTTCCAAAACCAGATACGTCTTTTCTTTAATCTTCTGCCTATTTTTATTTCCATTCTGTCACGTTAAATTTAGGTATCAAATTTTAAGGAAAGAATCATGGCTTTTTAAGGTAAAATATTCCAGACAAAATACAGAAAAAGTTTAAATCTCCATTTCCATTAAAGGGTGATGCTATTTTTTTTTACTTCAACTGAGTAAGAGTTAATGGCTGAGGCGCTTTCCCTGTGTATCTTAATATTTAGCAATGAAGTCTGCATAAAAGACGCCACCAATAACGCAGAGCTGTAGGGCATCCTCACTCTCCCACAGCAGCATCGCAGAGGAGATAATGGTGAAAAAGGCATTTATGCCTAACTAGGACGAGACGTTAGCTCTGCTATTTAAAAAGTTTAAACTTGGGTTCACGCAGGTCTGAAGATCTCCCGATAGCTCCCAACAGAACAGTAATATTTTCAGCTGGTCTGAACATTAATCTTCATGACGAACAAGGGGATAATAGCCTGTCCTATTATACTCAAGGGACAGATATAAGACCTGAAACTAAAGACGGAAAATTTTTCCTGTGTCTCTTAGGCCCTATTCTGTGACTGGTTCCTCTTTTGAGTGATTTCACTGAATACTTGGGCAGTACAGAATTATTTTTTTTTCCCATGCCAGTGCAGATTTGCAGAAAGAAGCCTTGAATTTATACATTTGTTTCTAAGAGGCTGGAGGTATTCTTATACTGAAGGAAGTAGGTTAGGATCTTGGATGCCAATTTTCCTTTTCAGAATAGGTTCAGTATTTATAGCAGGTAAGCTAAACATAGCCTGAATAATGTCAGTTTACACCCGTTACAGAATCCATTTTATTTTTCTGCATTGTCCTCTAGACCATATAAACTTAGCCATGCACTTCAAAAGAAATGAAGCATGATTTCTTAAACTGGACGTACTTGTGCAGCTGTAAACATTTTATGCTCACATTTAATTTGCACAAAATATTGAACTTCAATTGTTCAGTGCTTAGTTGCTCAGTTGTTTAAAAGGGAAGCATTGATGGGTTCTTTATGCAAGTTGAAGAGACCATCCCCCGAGTCTCCTCCTTAGCAGTGACAAAGTCAAATTAAAAGGTAGCTCATTAAAAAAAGAACAGCATGAGCATCCGTACTAGCAAAGCCTGGTTGCCAGTGTGGCTGTGCCATGAAGACCCTTCAATCCCTACTTCTCTGAGCTTGTGCTACTGCCTTTTTTACAGACGGAATACTGCAAGGGCTATTCAAGTATTACAAGGCTGCCTCACTTTCACAATGTTTGTGACGAGTTAATTTACTGTAAGCCCCTCTATCCCTTCTTGAACACCGCTGGTGTCAGCCAAGAGGTCCAGAGTTAAAGGTCAGGGAAATTAAAAGGATTACAGATGACAGTGAGGCCTCAAGACTATGGGTTAAACCATTTCTAAGTAGCACCAGCCACACACTTTTATTTTACAACAGAGTTAATACCTTCCTCTCCCCTCCACCCCCAGTACTCCTTTCTAGGCAAGGAAAAGCAGAAAGAGAAAGATCTACCACAGCTTCAAAAGATTTGATTAATATTACAATTTCACTGTTTCTCTTGACTGTTCAAAGGCCATACAATTTTACAAAAAGGGGGAAAATGTCACGGGGAAACAAAAACAAAACCAAAACTGGTCAGGAAGTGTTCTTATATGCACTACTTAGGTTAAATAAGTTTCCTTTAACAGGATAAAAAAAGAAGCCACAGAAAAAAGGTTAATTTGTTGATTCACCTACTGCTTGAAGGACCACATCACTGCAGTTTATGAAGTTATGAAACTGTTCTCTCTTAAAACCAGTGTTTCTACATTCACAGGTGTGGAAAACTGCTAAAGGTTTTTATGAAAATATCTCACCAATAGCCAAAAACCTGTCATTTATTCTTGACAAGCTTCTCAATTTAGTAGGAAGAAATCACATCTGAGACGTAAAAAATGCCCCAACTATTATAATCTGCAGTTAAAATTTGCTGTACCAGCACAATTTTCTTAATATGCTTAATTATAAACTTACACCCCATTAACTAACCAGAATTTCATAAAAATACTCATAACTTACAGAAGATTTCATAATGTCACAGTATTCATGTGTCAAGCAGAAAAAAAATAAACTAAATTATTGATGAAAATCTCAGGCAACAAACTGAGCTCTCAGTACTTGAACTGCACAGAAATTCCTGGTGTCAAAACCTATGGCTGTTCAAGATTTCCTGCTCCAACATCCACCTCCAAGACTGTCAGTGCAAGTACGACAGTTTTTTGAGTGTCAGTATAGCCCAACCACTTTCCCAGCATGGAGGCAGTTGCATCAGCAGTAGCTACCATAGAATCATAGAAACTTTGGGTCAAAAGGGACCTTCTAAGGTCATCTAGTCCATCCCCATGCAATGAGCAGGGACATCTTCAAGTAGACCAGGTTGCTCAGCGCCCCATCCAACTTGACCTTGAATGCTTCCACGGATGGGGCATCTACCACCTCTCTGGGCAACCCCTGCCAGTGTTTTACCATCAGGGAAGCTGTGCTCCTGTAAAGGAGAAGGGGCTGCAGGTGGGGGGAGAATCACCTCTCCTACCAATAGTTATAAACAGGGCAAAATTGGTGGTTACAAAGGGAACAGTAAAGTGCCTGTAGTAACCTCACGTTTTCTGTTTCAAATATATTTAGCCTTTGACTAAGTTCAGAGAACAGTAGTTGGCTTCCTTATTAGCTTACACAGTCTTGCTAATGAGCATATTCTTGATCTCTCCTGTCCCCTGAACTGCCTAAATAAATGGTATTTTTTCCGCTTGTTCTTCCCCTCCCCAAAGCTTGATATGGGGTTTATCTTTTTTAAACAAACAAACAAACAAAAATCAGTGCATTCTCCAGAAATCCCACTCTGCTTCTGCCTTTTTTCTGTAAATTACCTTCATAGACCAAATAGAAGCCCCAGTAGAGTATACAAAGGATTACATAAGAAAATTTCTCAGTCTGTGATGCACTGTGTTCTTGCAGACATCCACTCTGCATAAAATTATTCAAACACATAGGTATTCAGTGTGTCTTGATGCCCACAGCTATAGTGGAACAGGCAGACAGGCTGCTTCCTTCGCATGAAATTAGGGTGTTTCTCTTTGGGAACTGGCAAGTTCTGATATCCTGTATTACAATAAATGTACTTTGCCATACGTTTACAATGGGAAGCCTTAAAATAATTCAACAGTAGGAAAGATGGGCTAGACACTGCATTCCTGGAAGGTGGAATTGGACTTTAGAGTCAAAACAGCACCAAAGGATATGTCTGTACACCCTACAGGAGGGATTTACTCCTATTGAAATGTATTGTGAAATTCCACATTTTAGAAGTGGGAATTAACAGGAAACCTTTTCATTACATGTATTTAACTTCTACTAAAATATGTCTAATTTGCATTTTCTATTCTCCTGTGAGGCATTAAGAAGAAAAATTCAAAACTCAGGGCCACCAAAACTGAACAGGTTCATTCTTAATCCTGCTTCCTGTATGGAATTTGGAGATAGAGCCACAAACTTCAGGGTCCTTGTAAAAGACACACCAGCTCTGTGCCAGCTTCGGTATCTTCCAGACTGCCTCTCCCCCTGTTTATGATATTTAGTTACTTCCCTGTTCCAAAATCCTGGTAATGGCCTGTCCTCATTCCTAGGCTTTAACTTAAAAAGCCATTTCTGCTACTTTTCTGGGTCCCCCAAAACTGGGGCTTTCAGAAGTGAAAACAAGTAATGATACGGCATGAAGTTACTAACTACCAATGTGAGCAGCAAAATTACAATTCAGTCAGGAACTGAAGCCAATACATTTACTGTTACAAAAATGTCATGGCATCAGGAATAACCTCAACTGATAGATAAAACCAAAGCTAAGACAAACAGAGACTGGGACTTGCAATAATTACACCCTTTCTACATGGGACTGCTCTTTATGTACAAAACTATTCTTTTGAAGTATTTTCTGGTTTTCATTTTTGAGTATTTTCTGTTTTTCTTCAGGGTTTTTTTCTTCATGTAAAGACAATACAGAGAATGCTTAATAGGCTGTTTGAACACTGCATAGCTGAAGGTAGTTGTCCTGGTTTCAGCCAGGATAGAGCTGGTTTTCTTCATAGAAGCCAGTGTGAGACTGTGTTTCGGATTTGGGATGAGAAACTGTTGATAATGTGCTGATATTTTGGGTTGTTGCTGAGCAGCCAAGGACAGTCCAGCTTCTCGTGCTGGCCTGCCAGCGAGCAGGCTGGGGGGGGCCGGAGCTGGGAGGGGACACAGCCGGGACAGCTGACCCAGACTGGCCAAAGAGATATTCCCTACCATACAACGTCATGCCCAGTACATAAACTGGAGTTGGCCGGGGGGCGGAAATCGCTGCTTGGGGATGGGCTGTCGATCACGGGGTGGTGAGCAATTGCTGTATTGGGCATCACTTGTGCTTGTACATTCCTTTGTTGGTATTATCATTGTTGTCTCCTTCTTTGTTTCTGTCCTATTAAACCGTGTTTCTCTCAACCCACGAGGTTTTTTTCCTAATTCTCTCCCCTGTCCCACTGCGGGAGGGGGAGTGAGCGAGCGGCTGCGTGTTGCTTAGTTGCCAGCTGGGGCTAAACCACGACAGTAGTACATGAACATCACTTCACTGTCTGCTCTTCAGCACTTTATAAACACAGGACTTCACTAACATTATGTTTAGTTTAGCCTCCCTCAATGGAAAAGCAAGTGGACTGATTTGACACTTTCTTTAAAAGGGCAGAGAGAAGAATGCTTGCATTCACTTAAAAAAAGTAATATCCTAGACTGCTGACAGATTGAACCTTTAAGGTGTAATTTTAAACTAGAAATGTTAGTATAGTATCCCTTTACCGCAGAGGGTTTTTAGGAAGAGTTGGTTTGGATTTTTTCACTTTTTCATATTGACACTGATGCTTTTTTCAATTTAAACACACTAACATTAAACCACTAAAAGGCATGTAGGTTTCAATAAAATTAATTTTTTATATCTTCAGCCTATATAACCAAATGAGCTGCTTTAACTTTTTTTAAGCAGTAAAGACAATAAAGTTAGATGAAAAGTCCCAGAGCTTAGTTTTAACACTAAATGGTATTTTAGATGAAACAGTTAAAGAAAGCAGAGTTTGTAACTCTGAGATAAAGATAATGGCTTAAATCTATCTTTACAGTATGATTATTCTTGGAGCAGCATAACTGATAAACACACTCCCACATCTCACTGGCGTGAGCTGCTACAAGCTGCCTGTGAATCAGACCAGGGACACGGTTATGGAACAAGCACTTGATGAAGACTGGGAATTGAAGGATCATCCCCAACTGTACCACTAGCATGCTGGGAGACTGTGGACAAGTTGCTTCTGTATTTCTGCTTTCCGATCTGCAAATTGAAGATGATAATGTTCACTTTTAATGCAAGATCTGTTGATGTCTAAGTAAGAGATGTTGTAAGCATGCCTATTATTTTGCTAGTTCAGTTGGTTTCTTGAAATAGCTTGTGTTACATGAGAGAAAATTGAGAACAGAAAGTAGTACCAGACAGAAATTACTGTAAATAAATTTACTTGGAGGTCTTGTAATGAAGAAAGGAAAGTACTCACATAATCACAGAATGGATAAAATATGATTAAAGCAGTAAAGCAAAATGTACACACCTAAGTGTTCAATCGAACATAAACAACGTAAAAGAAACAGATGACAGAAATAAAGACATATTTATTAAGACATTAAAAAAGCATCACATAGGGCCAGGAAGGTATACTGCCAGAAAATTTGTGCGTTTATATACATACATGCACGTGCATGTGTGTGCATGCATACTCACAGTCATGCAGAAAGATAAAGAGAAATATTTAACAGCCTTTAGGTTGGAAAGAAACTTCAGGAGTCAGGTTCTGTTGGTGGTACTTCACTGCTTCACCCATCCAATACAATGCAATTCACAAATGAATTAGGGCTGTGGAGAGGGAAAATTAAGACTGATCCTAGCTTGCACATATTAAGGGTACTGCTTGTTCTAACATTCGCTGCAGTAATTATAAATGCATATAATTAGGTGACTTAGACATCACAAAATTACCCCAATGCTGCTTTCTGCATGACTTGGCTATGCAACCAAAATATGCAGTGTAAACCAGAAATGAATGACCCTGACAATTCAGGAACTATTCTAAGAGGTTTTATTTGAGACATAAGAAAAAAGGTTTGAATTTGGCTAATTATTCTAGAAGACAGAATAACTGCTGTTTATATCAAACAAAGAGTTCAAGAACTAACAAGGTGCTTTTTCTCCCAGATTTGCATCTCAGTTGACCATCAAGTCCAATTACATCTTTCTTTGTGGTAAAGGCATTTCTAAAGCCTCTTCTCAAACTGAATTCTCCAACAACCAGTAAAATCTAAACTAGCTTTGCATCCGCCTTCTTCAGTGGGGACACTGAGTGTCTATATCATCTTCACTCCCACTCAGGTGACCTCCAAGAAAGCTGTTTGACATGATTATCTTTCAGTACTCTATTCCTCTCTTCAAAAGTTATTTGTTCAAAAGCTAGTTGGGTGAGCAGGAAAGAAGAGGAGGACGAGGATGGAAGTGTAGAGACACGGAAAGTAAATTAGACAAACTTAATCCCTTTGGAACAAAATATCACCCCCATACATTCATGTGAGCTCAAAAACCTCCTTGACATAGAACTTCCATAGAGTTGACTGATAGATCAGAGTAGAAATTTTATCCATTCAGTATAACTTATTCTCTAACCAATGGAGGAACATCTGTTTCAAATATCTCAGCTCCTTACAGTTGAATTTCATCCAAACAAACTAAGTCACCAGATTTGTGGATCCATGGTATACATTGAATGTAATTAATTACCTAGCTTAACATATTGCTATCCAGAAAGAGCAGCAAACGCAGCATGACTGTGGTATCAATTCTTTTAAAAGATACTAAAGAGATACTTTCCTTGTTCAGTAACTTCAACTGTAAATTATGGGGCAACAGATCTGTAGTGTCTTTGTCATATTCCTCTTTGACATGGATGGATAAACCAGACCGAGTGGGTAAAAATCAAAGCTGGAGACATACATATTTTCCCTGGAACCAGGAAGATATATTCCACCTTGTTAATACTCTCAGTTAAAAGGAAAGCTTTTATGATCTTTTTCCAAAAGGAAAATCACCCACATTGTGACATGCAAGTTTGTACTTCAAGCCAAAAATGCAAATGCAGGTAGGAACCCCTTCCCTACCCACTTCTAGTTTTTGGACCTTGGAAGTTTCTTTCTTCTCAGCTGTATGTACTTCAGGTGACCACAGAATTCAATGGTAGCTTTCTTCTCTGAAGAAATTTGCATTGTCCTCAAAGATTTTAGATCTATGGCTTGAACAGTCTGTTTTCTTACCACTTGGCATTTTTTATGCCAGAATGTTACGCATAAAGACAACTAAATTAAGTGCAAATTTAGGTATTTCAAGAGGCTAGAGTTTCAGAGGAGCCAAGTGGTTGCATCCACAAACTGAGGCCACTATATGCTGCAAGTGCTCAGAATCTCTGTGTTATTGGGGGACCAGGCATCAAGCTTAGCACTGCATTATCAGGATATCCCAAAGAATCACCAAGCCTCCTACTAATGAATTCCACCTAATGCTTCTGAACAAAGGGCAAACTGGAACCTAAACTAGTAATTTATACAGTTGTGATACATTTTTGGGTTCCATTTGCTTAAGTTTCACATGTTATTTGCCTAAGTTGAATCAATGACTTCTTGAAACTCCTTATGTCAGAAAATGCAGAAGACCAAAAATAAAAAAGTATGCCTTAGCTAGTGTGTATGAATCAGCTGATAGTGTCTTACTATGTTTTATGGAACAGACACTGAAGCAAGAAGCAGCTAGGATTTAATGAACATGGTTAAATGTTCGTTAGTTTTAGAAATGCTTAGTTTTAGAAAACATACCTGTGTTATTTCTTGCACCTCTGAAAAACTCAGACTGTATTTAAAGCACATCTTACATGTAACAGTATGAAAATGTAACTGAACTGAAAACTTAGGTTTAGTGCATCGGCATGAACTCTACACCATTACTGCAACTACACTCTGGCTTGTACTTTACAAAATATCATCAAGGGTTACAATGCAGTAACCTTTCGCCAACTTAATAGGGTTTTACCTAGGAGAGTGATCAAAGTTTCACAAACAGGCTACTTATTGTTGAAACACATCTGTAGCTGTCATGTTCCCATTGCTATTTTAACCACACATAGATTATTCATTATAAAATCTCTTGTGATAGCTTAAAAAAAAAATCCCTCAAAATAGCTGGGATTTGATAACGAACCAAATCCAGGAAACACTCAAGTTCTCCTTCATTCTAAGTGTAATTCTGTTAAGAGGGAAGCACCTTACTTGCCAAAGTCAAAACAAATCCTAGACATAGGTGGCTTATCGGTTTCGACAGCACTCATTATCATTCATGTCCTAGATGGCAAGACACTCCTCTGTGCTCTTGTGATGATAAATTATAGGGGGGAAAACCCCAAACTATCACATAAAGAGTTTCTTGGCTCACAGACAGACAGATAAGAGAAGCATATGGAGAAACCCTCCCATCTCTGTCTATACTGATGGGGAAAAAACCCTGATGAACAACAGTATGTACTGAGGGTGGCAAGAGGAGATGCAACTGCAGATAGGCATTGTGCGACAGCACTCTGAAATGTCTCTTGGATGTGTATATCCTTTAGAAGCTCAAGACAATTCAAAATAGCTTAAGCAAAAACTGGTGAATTATTTCTTGGCCTGGAGTGAGACCCAAGAAAGAGGGTGGTATGGCATTTCCACCTCTTGCTGCTTTGTTGGAGTGCAGTGTTCTCAGGAAGTCAGGCAACTTTCCTATACTGCTACAATGAAAATGGGGAAAGAGGAGGTTTACACATCTTCTTCCATCTTGTGCTGTTGTTTTCATTTTATTACATGACTCTTGCCCTCACTGTTGGTAAGAGGTGCAGCAGCTGTTTCCTCTCACAGTTCCTTTCACCCATAGGTACAGAGCAGAAGAGAGAGCTCAGCCCTTACGAACAACTGCTCCATGGGGAGGAAAAGGCAGAAATTCCAAGAGCACATCAACTCATCATATTGGAAATTCCCAAGGAAGTTTAACTTTGCATCTCAGAGGGACGAAACAAGTGGGCCTCCAAAACCAAACTGTGGCCTCCTTTGCCTTTCCAATGAAATGACCAGCTGACAACTCCATATGGCTCCTTTTAAGTTTAGTGCACTGCATGCTCGGCAAAGGTTCCCTTTGATTCCAGGGGAACCTTTTGCAGAAGGAGGTATTGCTTACCATATGTAACGTTGGCAGGATAAGATTCCCCCTCCCATCTCACATGAAGACTCAGTGTGCCAAGACTGGAAAATACATTTACATGCCGAAGCGGGACTCTTGCTTTGAACACCAGCCACAACAGCTCTTCCGCAGTTTGGGTAGTTCATTAACAGAAATCAATACAAGCTGCCTTTTAAGAAAGCCAACACTTGTTCATTGACACACTGTGTAATTCCTTTTAGCAGAAGCATCAATGCTTACAAGGTGTGCAGTAAATTATGGCAAAACCGCAGAATGTCAAGGCTACAGAAAATATTGTTTCATTTCAGTGCAAACTTAAAACATAAAGAACCAGAGACAAAAGATGTGTCGCCTTTACCTGGAGGCCCTTCTTCTCTATCTTTTTCTGGAGTATCTGAAGGCACTTGGTGAAATCTGTCAGGTCCTGATCCATGGTCTCAATTAACTCACATCCCTAGTAAAGAAGCAGCAAAACAGAGAGAAAAAAAAAAGTCAGTCATCTTTCAATTGCGAGAACTAATCCTGTCTTTGGTGAAATTGACTGCAATCAACAAGTTTTAAAGTCTCTGCATGGAGATGCAGAATTAAGCAAAAGACTGTTACCCTTACAGAGCCTGAAGACTGTAGGTCCCAGCTGAACAAATCATTATGAAAGACCATTTTGATAGGCACAGGAGTAGATACTCAAACCCCATCGAGTACATTGGTGAGTTTGGGTAAGTATGTTTTACGATGCTCTGCTGGATGGACAAGTTCGGGTGTAGTGAGCCCTGGGTGACCATTAACTTCCAGGATCAGGTTCCAGGAAAGCGACTGTCCTCTCTGGTGCTACAGTTACTACTTTTCTGCTGCATATATTCAAACGTGTTTAAACGTAAACACACAAAAGTGCTCAAGCTTCCTGGAACCAGTGCAGTTGTACTAATTTGCAGTGATACAATTTCTTTGCAGTGGGATAATATGGATGAGAGCACGTTAAAGTGGAGAAGAGCAGGAGCTCAGATTTCTTAGAGGAGAGCTAAAGCAATTCCTAAACCTCTGATAAAAAGCTGAGTAAGGAAAAGTGGAGTATATCTACCACATAAAGTCGCTATTCAAAGAGGTTTTGAGGATACAAAATACCCAATACAGCATCATAAATTAAAATAAGAACCATACATGCTGGATTTAGAGGTTCCCTCTCCTACCACTTCAAGGTCCCCTTAAAAGCCTCCTAGCTTTGTCTTTATCTGACAGATTTTATGTTTTTGCTATACACAGTAACAGCTGATAAGAGGAAAGCATTCACACTACAGAATCTTTGTATGTGTGCCTGTGTGTATAAAGTACATTATTTTGTTACATCAGAAAAAAACCCAAAATGTTAAGGTTGCCTCTACCTTAGTGGTAAAAATAAAGGTACAGAGGACAAAATTTCCCAGATCAGTGCCTGGATGGGGTTTAGTGGATTGCAGGCAACAAAATAATGAGCTTCCAATAGGAAGACATATACTATCACCGAAATGCTTCCCACACAACCAGAACGCATATAAAACCAAAGAAAACCATCATGCAGCAGGGGATTTGGATGAAGTGGAAGAGATAAGGGAGGGTTAAGAGATAACAGCATGCTTTCTATTACACCTCTTCTCCTCCCTCCTCAAAAACTTCTGAAAGGAAACCTGGTCAAAAGCGGCAGCCTTTCTGATACCTGATATTGCTCTAAATACCTATTCAAGTAGTAATAACAGACCCACCGAGATGAAGCATCATATAGCTGCAACAGCACATGTAATCAAAGACCTTCCTTGCAGAAGTGATACTGCTGCCACCACGAAGAGGCTAGCGAAAATGCAGCTGGAGCCTGGACTCAGTGCTAAGCATCAAACAATTTGAAGAGCTGCCATATCTCCACTCTTCACCAGGAAAGGCCAAGACATAAAATTGGCAGGGGGAGAAGGGACACAAGCCATCTGGAATCTGTAATGAACATGTGAGTTGTGCAACGCCAGCCAGAGACACCAAGGGAGCCCAAGAAAAGCACAGGGATGTTCAGGCCCAACCAGAAAGCTCACAGCTGGATCTGAAAACTACTGAAGGGAATCTGTTAATCAAAGCCACTCTAAATGAAAAGATTTCTCGTCCACTAAGAATGGGGTGCTCTCAGACAGTCTTGTTATGAGCATTGATAGTCACAAGAGAGACCAAGCTGTGAGAAACTGTGAACTGACAGAACCTCCCCCGTCTTTCACAATCAGCCTTTGAGCAGCACGAGAACGTGACAGATGTAGACTGAATCAATGGGAGGGACAGCTACTGTTGCGCATGGGAGATGAGACAGTACCTGAGTTACCAGCTCCTAAATTAGCAGTAGAGAAGGAAGGTCTTTTATCTTTTGCCAGGGCCATTCCTTGGCTTCACAGTGCTGGCAGAAGCGGTTTATAGGTACCAATTTATAAATAAAAGATTTAACCCCCACTCTCCCCCAGTACTTTGAAATACTCCTTCCTGCAGTCACTAACAAGCCTGATCTCTTCCTTGGGCAGTCAGGTTTCGGCAGCTGCAGGTAGGCTGCAATTCTGCTTTCCGCCTAAGGAAGACCAAATTGTCTGTTGTTGTGTTTTTTTTTAAGTGATGATCTACAACAGCTTAAATTATTTTATTATTTTATGCTTTCTACTATCAAAAACATTTCACTTGATGTTCTTGCCTCGCTTCTCAGAATATTCTTTGATAAAAATATTTCGGAGCAGCCACAAGGTACTACCAAGGCAAGATAATGTCAGCATGGTGGCTGGAGAGCACTGTAGGTCATTCACAACCAGAAGAAAGCCCTTATGCACCACAGATAGACATCCTATGTTCAGCCCTGCTACTGTCTTTTGTACATATTCACAATAAGAGGCCTCAAATACACGTCACAGAAATGCAATCTAAACTTGTAAAGAGGATGTCAAATGCACAGTTCATTAAAGGCCACTGTACCTGTGATACTGATACCAAGAGGGTACTGTGGCAGCAGTAACTAAAATTGAAATCTGACTTAACAGTGGTATCCTGAAACTGTTTACTCACTCTCTGCACCTTTAACGCTTTATAAAGTATTGCTACAGATCATACTGAAAAATGTTGACAGTGCCACCATTAAAGCCATAACTTCCATCAAATTAAACTGTGATTTCTTATTCTCTTTCCACATCAAGCAGATAACCAGTTCTGGAATTGGCAGAGATTTTAGATCTGCTTCTTTTGCCACAATCGCCAAAGAGACGGGCATGGTCAGATGGTACTGGGGAACCGGACAGGCAGCAGCACTTACATCTCCCTGCATCCTCTTTACAGCCTCGCTGGAATTAATGTCTGTGCAGTTTATGTTCACTGAGGGTAAGAGAGTTTTAGATAAATCTATTGCTCCTGACATATCAAATCCAATATTTTATACCACGGAACTGGATGACAATTCAAATGCAGTTCTTGTCAACCTTCACCGTATTATTCCTGAATGACAAAAATCTTCAAGACAGAGCTTTCTGATGCAGCCAGGGTTTAATGAAAGGACAGTATAACAATTGCAAGATAGGCAATAATGCTTGTAGTTTTATAGCTACCTGCTCAACTTAATAACATTAACCTTTGGTAAGAAAGTTAAAAAGCCAAGCAAATTTAACATTAGGAAAGGTTAGAAAAATCAATACACACAGCAGGAAAGAAAACAATAGATTGCATCTGATGACGATACAACTTTGCTGAATGATAGGATGAGGCACACAGAATTAGGCTTTGGCTGTTCTGTCTTATTATAGCAGTTATGGGAGGCACATTGCTAAAGAAGGAGGAGTGTGCCAGACACACATAATAAGATTATTGAACCCTATATTTCAGACAGACACTGAAATCAGGCAGGCACTGAAATGTCAATCTGAACATCTTGGCATTTCTCCCATTTTTAGAAATATTATGCATCACAGCATGTTGTGTGTTTGAAGAAAGCAGTGTGTAGGTGCCCGTTCCCCCATGTCCTTATTGATCTCTTATTAAAAGAAAGTCATGTTTGTTCTTTCTCTGTAATCTTTCTAAGCATGAGAATATAATTAGGACAGAATAAACAAAATTTCTTAATTTGTACTCTATCTCCAAGACGCTCCTATGGCAAGCCATTCGAGTCTATCTTTTGAAGCTTGTGTCTAGCTGTGCTCATTGAGTGCACCAGCGACACCCAGTTCAGTCTTTTAACAATTCCTATTGCACTGAGGCTCAATTTTGAGGTATCAATCACAACACAGATGCACTTATGTATAGTGTTAATGGCACACACAGGAAAACCATATATCCTCAAGTTAAAAGAGAGGGAGACAGCTTACAGAACCTCTCAAAACCACAGCACAGACAAATAAAGTTTAAGAAACATATATAAATTAAATGTTATTTCTAAACACTCTCCATCCCCTAGACCTGACCTGCTGTCTCACTTGCCCAAACAGTAATGCACCCAGACAATCCCAGTATCTCACAGACCAACTGAGTAAGAGCTATAGATTCACAGAACTATTTCAGTTGGAAGGGACTTTTCAAAGCCATCTGGACCAGCCTCTTGCTCAAAGTAGGTTAGATTTGCTCAGGTTGGTCAAGGCCCTTTCCAGTCTAGGCTGAGCATCTCCCAGGATGGAGGCTCCACAATTTCTCTGGGAAACCTATTCCAGTGCTTGACCATTCCTATGGTGAAATTTTCTTTCTCAGTGTCCAATTGGGATCTTCTGTAATGTAAATAGGGTTGTTGCTTCTTTTCCTATCCCTGCTCTACCTTAAAGAAGAGTCTGGTTCTGTATCCTCTCTGCCCTCCCATCAGGAAGCTGAAGACAGCAGATGATCTCCCTTTCACCTTTTCTTCTGGAGGCTGAACAAACCAGTTTCCCTCAGCCTCTTCTCACGCATCAGGAAATGGCCTCAAGTTGCACCAGGGGAGGTCTAGACTAGATACTAGGAAAAATTTCTTTACTGAGAGAGTGGTCAAACATTGGAACAGGCTGCCCAGGGGTGTGGTAGAGTCACCGTCACTGGAAGTGTTCAAAAAATGTGTGGATATATGGCACTTCATGACATGGTTTAGTGAGCATGGTGGTGTTGAGTTGATGGTTGGACTTGATGATCTTAAAGGTCTTTTCCAACCTTAATGATTCTGTGATCATGTGCTCTAGACTTCTCTAACTTGAGCTACATTGGCGTACAGTATTTCCACCTCAGAGAGCCTGAAGAAGTCAATTAGCAGCAAGGAGGTAGAGGGTTCCTAGTTTTCTCTTCTTTTTAATGTAAATTTCTGTCCCCAGGAAATTTCAGTCATTTCGCTCCTCTGGTATCCTTTTCTGCTTTTGCCTACTCAGAGAATAACCTGAAACCCCCACATTCTTCATACACTAGCTGCAGTCACCTGGATGTTTTGAACCCCCAAACATTTTCATACCTAAATATGCAGACACATATTTACACTCTGAATTGGACTAAATGCAGCTGATACTGAATAACAACTGCAGGAAAGACCATGCACAGATCCAGGCAAAGTGCTGCTCTAGACCAGGCATCGATGAACAGAAAGGGACCACAGGGTTTGACTGCAGGTCTTGGATGAAGCCTATCAAAGAAGATAAACCTGTAGATGCATAATCAAACAAGTTTAAAACATGACAGACATTATGTTCTACCACCTCGTCTATAATAGGAGGGTGGTGTGGTGAGACCAGAGAATTCAATCAATATCAGAAAGAGAAAAAGCTCCTTTGGGAAACATTGCTTGCAGAGGTGGCAGTCACCCAGACAGTGGTCGTCTTTATTGTTGGTCCAGTGTTTCACAGCTAATCCAAACCACTCTCCCAGAATGGAAACTAAGGCTAGCATGGGATAAAGATGGAGCAGGCTAGAATGTCACATGAGGTTTCTGAAAACATTTAAAGAGAAAGGCTTAGAGAAAGATGGACAGAACAAGAACATCTAGCCTGAGCTACTGTAAGGCATAAAAGCTGCATAGGTTCCTACAGACCGTAAATTACTGGACTGATATAGTAAGATGGCACCAAAACTGCAGAGCTGATTTATCTCTATGAATTATGAACCAACAGGAAATTAGTGAATTGAATCCTTTTGCTTTTTGGGAGTGGGATGCAAGTATGAAAGGCAAAGCAGTTAAGTTCACCGATTTCTTTTGGGAGTTTCAAATACTGTTGAACAACAAGTATTGAACAGCTTCTCTTTTGATCAGCATAATTGTATGAATTGCCTTTTGATTTTTGTAATAGAGAACAAAACAAATATGTGTAATTGGTGAAAATGATTCTGGATATTTAAATAGCTGAAAATACATAATTAAGTGAAATGCATTTTCTTTCGGTTTTTGGACTCAAATTTGTCTGACTGCTTGGCATCAGTGCAAAGCTAATACTGTACAGATTGCTTGGCCGTCAGTTCTGGGGTGGATGATGTTTTGACTCGTCCAATTGCACATTATGTGGCACTGCCATTCAGATTAACTAAAATAATTTATTAATTATGTTGAAGCATATGCACTGGAAGTCAAATAACTGAAATGCACACTCAAGTGAAAGCCCCATTTCTGAAAAACAAACTAAGAATGTTTGGTTTTGACCATCACTTCTAACCTTATATAACACCACTTGATTTATTAAACAAGTACTGTCTGGTGGCATGAAACAAATCAGTAAATATATGTAAACATATGCACACCTCCACAAACCAAAAGCTGCATGAACTTGTCAAATTTGACAAGTGTGAAAAAAAATAAAGAGCTCTGTAGTCAAAACTTTGACTGCAACAGCTGCAGCCTTTCCTCCCTTCCCCTATTTCTATTTTGATCTGGTCTTTTTCAAAGTAAATAAAATGTTTCCTGGTTTTGTTTTTAATGAGGCAGTGTGTGGCTTCTGGTGGAGGATAGCTTTTTTTATATCATACATTTGATGTTGAGATAGCAACAATGAAAGAGTTCTGCATTAATTAGGTTGCTTCCTTTCAAAAGAAAAGTCTATTGTTCATGAAATCATGGCAATTACTCTACAGTGAACAAAATCTGAGTCTATTTAGTTGGTATGTGACCAATACCAAAGAAAGCCAACATGCCGCCTTTGCCACCTATAATAAACTGAAAAGCATAAACCCAAAGGTTTCTAAATCTAAGGAACCAAACCCAAGCAAAAATCCCTCACAAATTTAAAACAAACAAAACCCAAACAGCAGAGTTAACATTTCATTTGCTGGATAAATTCCCAGTATTTGTCTGTACTGAAGCAAATTCTTCTGATTTATTAAATTTGGCAAATGAAAGCAAACATCTTAAACACTCATCCACAGGTCAGAAAGTGCAATAAAATATACACCATTGCAATACCTTTATCAGAAGACCACTAACATTTTTTAAAACTTTTAAATAACCAAGCAGAAAGGTAAGGATTTTGCATGAGAAAACTGAGGTAAAAGGTCTGTCTGGAGCTGCAGTCTCATTCATACATACAACCCATATCTTTCCATACCCACTTCTGGCATTTAAACAGTAGACCTACATTTGTACGTCCCTGTGCAACCCAGACGTTATTTCTTCAATCTGATGATTAAAACTGAGCACAGCGCAGCAGTGACAGCCACCTGCTATTTTTGGATCTTCTCTGAAATTTCCCTTATGTGCCTTTCCTTGTCTGAAAAACCAAAGGTTCAGACAGAGGAGTTTTAATTGATGGTCAGGCTCCCTCTGTAATCAGTATTGTGACAAGCTTTTGTCTATCAAGCTGATTAGGCCTTTGGATCCTAGCCTATTGATAGGACTGATTATGGTACCTTGCTTTTCTTGGAAAGTAACTTGGAAACAGGAGTTGCTACTCTATCTGTCTGCATTTATGCATGAAGAGATGAGGTAGCTCGTGTAAGGGAAATCAGAGTGCTGGAATAGCACCAGTCTCTGACAGAATGGAAGCACATGCCCCTGATCGTAGATGGCACGAGGCACTACCCAGTCGTGTCAACGAGACTCTTTTTTGTTGACTTGGATGCACTTTGAACCAAGCTTAAGAACTGTATCGTTTCTAAAATGCTGTAACTACACTTAAACACATATTAAAACTAAACTATCTCTGGCATTTGCATCAATGAAAATGCAAATAAGAGTCAAGCACTCTCCTGAAATAAAGCAGGGAACAGAAAAGCTGCCTCAACCACAAATCCTATGCCCCACGCAGCTGAAGAAATAGGGCACATAGTGTTCCTTGCGATTCCACCGTTTGAGGTAGCTTTTACGAGGTGGGACGGAATAAGAGAGGCTATCTGCGTTTCAAATCCCACACCACTTTATGCACAGTAACCAAGCAGGGTTTTGTTTTGGGTTTTGTGTTGGGGTTTTTTTGTTTTTTGTTTTTTTTTTTTAATTAAAAGGGCTTCAGGTTAACAGCTTTTGGTTTTTATCACATAGGATGGCAGGCGCTCAAAAGAACTAAAGTTAATAAGCAGACACTGTATTTGAATTGACTTCAGTTTCCAGACCGATTGCCAATTCTCAAGATTCATCTCAAGGTAAGAAAAACAAGGAGAAAACAGCAAGGCTTGTAATCAGGGTGTTTTCAATGATCTGGGCTGGCAAATTTTAGCCGTCCTACATACTATCTTAATATGATCCTTCGCCAGCAACCTAGGGACCCAAGAGCACTGTGACTGTGAAAAATACATAGAAAATATCAAAAGAGATGTTAACGTGAATGGCATAAAATTCCCTGCTAGGCATTTCTAATCATCAACCTTATTTAAATGTATATGACCAGTACAGCTAGCCTCTCTCTCTTGCATTCAGACAGGCTTTATGCAAGAGAATTCTTACTCTTTAGATAGTATCTAACAGTATGTGCTTAAATTTCAGAGATATGCAATTGATCTGAAAAGAATTTGGATTGTGAGAGTGGAGCTGCATCTCAGCTATCGATCACTGGACAGAATTAATTGAGACCAGGCCCCAAATGTGTGCTACGCTCACAAAAAAGGTACTTGCTTACACAATTCTGTCCACATGTACAAGATGAGCACAAAGGGATTTGAAGATTTTGATTACGTAAAGACAGTAAATTGAAAAGAGAAATATCCTCCCACTGTGGATGAAACTCCAAAATTCGTGCTATCAATACAATTCAGTAGCTCATTCTTCTTTTTGGTGTTGGGTTATTAATGAAAATAGCAAGATAAGTCCCAAGACTAATCCTTCAGGAAAGTCACTGATTACTTCCCATTTCTTGTTAGTTGTCTTATGAACAGCTGGCTGCCTTTAATTTGTGTATTAAGTTCTAACTTGGCTAGCCAGGTGACTAGATAATACTCTCTTTTTTTCCTGTTGTTATTGTTCTGTCTGACAGTTTCTAAAATCTCTCAGCCTCAGCATAACAGCTGTATGTCACAAGGAACAGAAGAAACTTTCTCCAGGGGGAGTTTACATATTGTCTAGAACACCACATTGTTTCAGGATCATTTCATATAGATCAAAAGGAGAATGCTGGATTGCATGTATTCTTAGCCCAATTCAGGTCAGCTTCTGTGTTCAACATGTTAAATGATACGCTTGGCCCCTCTTCTTTCTCCTTCAGTTTTGCAACCTTCTTTCCAGTCATGTTTCTCCTTCTCTATGAAGGGAACGGCTAATTTAAATTTATGGATGTCTCCTTTGCTTTCTCTAGGCAGGTCATCTGGGACAGGCAGATTATATAACATTTGCAATACGTGCTGGTGCCTGAGAAAGGCAGCGGGTTTACATCGCTGAAAAATGGGTATCTCCAAGCACTGCTACACCAGGTCTGCATCCTGCTTATGTATTTATAGGATACAAGCAACAGTAATGCAGAGTGAAGTTAGTATTTGTTGTTAACCATACATATTCCCTGTTAACTACAAACGGAAAATGAACACATAAAAAGGTGTTGGTTTTGGGAAGTAATTGGAGGAAAGTTCCTATCCCATGCTTCAACAGATTCCCATTGTCAGAAGTACCAATGTTGTAAAGGGTGCCAAAGTCAAAGGGCACATCGCTATTTCTTTAGCTATAGTGTTGTGTACTGAACTGAACCTTATGGTTCCAAAAATGAAAAAGACTGAACAGATCTTGCAAATGCCACAAAAATGATCAGAGGGATTAAACACCTCTCCATTGAAGAAAGGCTGAGAGAGTTGGGTTTGTTCAGCCTGGAGAAGAGAAGGCTCCAGGGAGACCTTATGGCAGCCTTCCAGTACTGAAAGGAGGTTTATAAGACAGATGGGGACAGACTTTTTAGCAGGGCCTGTTGTGACAGGACAAGGGGTAATGGTTTTAAACTAAAAGAAGGTAGATTCAAACTAGATCTAAGGAAGAAATTTTTCCACAACAAGGGTGGTGAAACACTGGCACAGGTTGCCCAGAGAGGTGGTATAAGCCCCATCCCTGGCAACATTTAAGGTCAGGTTGGACGGAGCTCTGAACAATCTGATCTAGTTGAAGACGTCCCCCTGCTCATTGCAGAGGCATAGGACTAGATGACCTTTAAATGTTCCTTCCAACCCAAAGATTCTATGATTCATGTAGACCAGTGGAAACAGGTTTCCCAAATTGAAAAGAAAATTAAATTGTTCTGTATTTCAACAGGTGATATTGCAAAGCTAAGAGCAATGAAAATTATTATTAATAATAATAATAGCAACAACCACCACCTAGATTTGCAATCCTTTTCCATCAAAGATCACCAAACCATCTGGGAGCAATGAACACAAGCACTTGATATGCTCACATTTTGACAGACATAAGGGAAAGCTCAGGAAGATTAAACCACTGCCCAGCAGAGCAGTTCTGACTTCATCACTAGGAAGTGTTCTACTGAGTACAAACACATTTCCAAGTCAAATACAGAATATTTGCTGTATTTCTGTGTAACCGAGGTAGATTCTCGAATAATAAAAAGTCACACAACATATTCACACAGTTGCACTTTTGATTTGTGAAGGGTTTCAACTACTCTAAGTTGAAATTTGAGGCTGTTGAACAAGTATTCAGTCTTTAGGTCTGACAGCATGCTGGAAACCAGTTTTCTCTTCCAGGTATACTTCAAGGCCTGCTTTTTCAATACGCATAGGTTGCAGGTTTAGAAACAGAGAACACCTTGCAATTGGGCTGTACATCCTTCTCCCCGTCTCTTTTTTCCATATGATACATAAACAACTACTCAGGGGATTGTTCAATTAGATATCAGAATATCCAGCTTACTGTACTGGAAAGTATTTCCATTGCACATGTGAAATGCTTCAAGCTCTGAACAGGTAACAAACATCAGATAAAGTAAATAATGTGTAGCCAACTAACAGCAATGACTCCGCAAGCAATACAGAGCTTTACAATACGAGATCTTGCATTATATATAGGTCTCTCCTAGTAGAATATTCCTTTGCTTTATACAGTGACAATGATTTCTGAAGTCTACTAGTGACACTTCTAGGTCTCCTTACAGATAGCTATGGTCCCTGCCAAAGGCAAGCTAACACAACATAACAGATTCAGACATTACAAAAGGCACTACACACTCATCTTCTTGTCCTAACAGGGTCTGTTCAGAACCCACTCCACTAACCACCCTGCGTGCTATGATCAGTCACAGTCCTCTGTATAGGTTGTATTTTAAAGGGTGTATATGTACATCTCCAGAAAGCAAGGGGTCCCAGTCTCATCTCTATTAATGCTGTAGTGTATGCCTTGTGAATTGCCCTGAACAGACATCTATGAGAAAGATCAGATCCCATGATCTTCCCCAACACAACTGAGAGCAAAATTTGGCCTCATGCATCTGTTGTCGACAAAGGGCAAAGGAACAGTCAGGGCACATTCATAATTCATAATTCAGAATGCAAACTACAGCCATTTGTGCAAAGAGCTGTAACTGGTTTGCAGGAACTAAATGCACCAAAAAAGCAGAGTTACATAGTGCACTTAAATACACATGCAAGCATCAAAAGGAGCTGGGTGCACACACAAGGGCAAACTGGCCTAACAGACTATCTGGAACATTCAAGGATGCAACACAAGCCATTTCCTTGACTGCTGCCTGGACAAAGCATAAGGTTCAGGAACATCCTGCTGTACTTTGAGCTTCTCATCAGTTATACAGCCTAACGTGATTGCTGTGTGAACCCGGCCTAACATTCATTGACACCAGTACTCAGGACAGTAAGGCACAATATAAAATTTCCACAATGCCCTATTCTAAAACATAATCACATCTGGGAACTTCTCCTTTTCTGCTTTCCTTCATTCTACCCATCCTCTATTTTAAACTACTGCTGTTAGAAAGAAAAGGAAAAAAGATATCAAGACCTGCTTGTGCATTTTGATCAGAGATCTAAAAAAAGCGTATAGCTGAAAAAAGCTGTGAGGAGAGACATCAGAAGCTAAGCAGGGCGATATGTGCACATTTTGAAGGGGCAATTTTAAGGTTTTTTTAGCTCATGCAAGTCTTCCACATTGATTATTTTGACTGAACCTTACCTGAGATGTAAGTCTGAAGCAGATCTACATGGACATAGCAAGATATGCAGATACATGCTCCCTCAATTCTGAAGTTTTCAGAATATTTGGCTCTTTTCCAGCTGGGATTTGCAGACAATGCTTATGTCTCTAACCTGAGTCAATGCTATGATTGCAAACTGGAGTGGACCTACAAAGGTTTAGTGGGCAACAAAGCTCAGCCTAGGCTCTACCTGAAAGCTTCTGTCTTCTCTGATGGGTTTTACAGTCTAAGCAGATATAAATACTGCCACTGCTCCTGGGAGGCCAACTAGCTAGTTCAGAACTATGTAGGTTTTACCAACTACCTAGTTCACAGCTAGGCAGGTTATGTCTGCACTGAGCAGGCACAGAACAGCCCTATGAGCAAATCAATGCCAGACCTTACTCTACCACTCAAAAGCCCCTCCATGCAAAGCAGTTTCAAGCAATGAATGATGAACATTAGTGACTGCCCTTTAACCCATTCTGTTAAAGATTTGTTGGACATTTCTGAAGGTATGAGGACAGTTGCAAAGAAAACACTTTCTAAACATTTTCCAGGGCTGAATTTGCTGTGGGAAGGCAATTAATACACTAACTGGATGATAAAACATGGAGATTAAACTAACCTTTTCAGTTATCTTGTCCATCTTTCTAAAAAGAAATTTCTTCTCCAGTACACTCAGTGTTGTGTTCAGTTTAATGAAAATATTTTTCAAGCCTCGGAGGTTTTGCTTCTTTCCAGCAGAAAACTGTACCACACCACAACTGATCCCTCTAGGTGTTTCTCCTGATATTTTCCAAAGTCTTTTATTCAGCCATATCCTCCCTTGCACATTGGCGTTACATAAGTCTATCTCCCCTGTCCATGTGATGCCCAGTTACACTCTATCTCTTTCCTAATCTTTCTTCAAACTCATGTTTCAAAATCTCTAGCATCCAAACAGAGAAAACATAAAGGTAAAGCCAATACACAAGCAATACCTGTGGTATATACAAAGCAGCTTCTCTCTACTGACAGAAAGCATTAAAGCTGCTCTCCTTTTCGCAGGAACGCATTGGGCTTTTCATTACGCAATGGGGTGGCAGTCCTGTGCTTGAATTGGACAACAAAGATTATTTGTGTTGAGAGGCTTTGCTTTTCAAGCTGCAGATCATATTCTAAACATCAACAGATTCCAGTACAGCCAGAGACTTAATAAGTTTTCCCTTAAACAAGCAAAAACTCCCCCAACACCTTTCACTCCATGTTTGCCTAACTACTAGTTGTCCACTGATGGCAACTTCTACTATTCATTGTATCTTTCAGTTTTATAATCCACATCCAAAAGATTCATAAGGAAACTGTCTTGTGATCAAGGCACTGAGACAGCATTCATCAGCTAAGGGTTCAGCCACTGAGGATGCCATGGGAATCTTGCGTGAACTGGGCAAGCCATCAGTGTACAGCCCCACAGTCATGTTCAGGCACTAAATGGTTCCTAGCTTCTGTGGGTGTTAGGCTTTGATTTTGGCTTCTCTCTGTTGCAGTCCTGCAAGCATGCAATAAGTTGATACTTCTAGCATGCACCGTGAAAATAAGTGAATAAGCATTCAAGAGATAGTCTATATGGCAACACGAACCATCATGATACAGACATGTAAAGTAGCCATAATCCTAATCAGATAAACAACTGCTTAAGGCAAACGCCTACCTCTCCTCCACAATTTTTGAAGACATAGCCATGCATGAACATCTGTGCTTTTCCTGTATTACAATTCTTGAAATACTTAATTTCTTCACCCTGACTTTTACAGAAAAAAGAAGTTAGCATAAAAAGGTAGTAATTGTAATCTATTCTGCATCCCCATTTTAGCCATCATAGAATTTTTTGCCTCCTTTAGAAATTCAAAAACTAAGCACTCTAGAATTACATGCTGCATCAAGTAAAAATAAAAATATCACAAAAGAGGAAGTATGCGACTTGCTTATTTTTCCATTTGAATGAATCATGTTGGAGACCCACAGTGGAAGTGGTTTTGCAGCAGATATAAAGCAAAACCTATTTTTGTGATCAAATTATATTGTTACTAAGTGAAAGAAGATAGTTATTTAATACTTTCTTCATGTAAACTTGAAGAACCACTGTTACATTTCTAGATATTTTATGTTAAGTCAGTACTTTTACTCTCTAAATACTTTAACTCTTTCCATTTTTTTTGTGCACGTAATGCAGATGAAATTAAAAACTGCAGCTTTCAGTCAGATAGTTTTTTGAATGTGACAGTCTAAGAGTAAAATTGGTATCTGAATGCAGTCTAGTGGAATGTAAAATACATTGTTTTCAATGGATTCAATGGAAAAAACCCTAAAACCACTGTGATCAATTCATTCAGATTATGATTAAGTAAAGGATTTGGCTAGATTGTTAGAATGCAAGTAGAAGAGAACTGCCACAGAATTAGCTAAGAACATACCATTAAGAAAAATCTTTGTGTTCCGTATGTTTTGCAAAAGATCGTAACACATCTCTTCTGACAGAAGGAGCATTTTCCTTCATTCCTAGCAAGCTCAGCCAAAATTTAGCTAATATTAAACTTTAGACAGTGCTATAGCACCAGACATTTTAATTAACTCCTTATTTGTTCCAAACAATTTGGCTGAGAGTGAACAGAGCTCATTTCAAAAGGAGCCAAGATTATCATGTGCAAGAAGAAATAGAGTCCCTCATTCAAGAAGAATTAGTAGGTCACTGTAAATAACATCTGCACACTTACTGTAAATCATTTTGGTGACAGAAGGTACTGGCATGCAGTCTGATCAGCATTACCAATGAAGCACAGCCAATTATTTTGATATGTTTTTATGACAGATTGCTGTTATTAGTCAACATTAGGATGTTTGATGTAGTTGCATAGGGCTGCCATCTCACAAACTTCTTGTTTTGTACTCTCAAAAAAACATCTCTGCAAAAATTAAATTGAGGCGAGAAACAGGGATGGGGGTTTTCTGTCATTTGCATCATGTAAAGTTCAACTGCAAGCCACATCTTAACTTCTGGCAATCTGTAACTCATCTTGAAATCTATAAAAATTATCTTGTGTCATATCTTCAGCACCTTCCATCATCACCAGTGTCTGCAACCAGAACTCAGCCAACATCTATACTTTGCATGACGCAACATCGAACCAAGCTTCCTCCTCTTGCTGAGCTGGAATAACTAAGAAAGGTATCCCTTTGCTTCAGGAAAGTACGCTGTTTTCTCCAACTTTTTTGAGCTGACAAAGCACAGCTGCTGTATCTACAGATCATCACAAATGGGACACAGCACCTTACGCCAACACTGGTGTAAGGTACAGAGATTCTAGTCTGGGGAACAGGAGACTTCCATATTCCTTGAAAGACCCTCTTAGACTTGAGGGCCAAACAACTATACTTCAAGGAATTCAGCTGTTTCTTTCTGAAGACAGGGAAGATTAGAAACAATGTATATAAATAAAGAATTTGGGAAGCAATAAGCAGACAACAGAAACATACGCTAGAAGACATTGCTGCGCAGGCTTTCCTAGGGCTGGCAAAGCAGAGGACATACCTGCGAAAGTGTGAAGGCAGTAAGAGTCCCAAACACTACAGTCGTATTTGCTACTGAGATTTGCATCATTCCATATTCACCTTCCATTTCATTTTTCATGTTCTCTCACATGCTTTGAGTAAATAATGAATTATTGCCCTCTGATACTTATTTTTACACATTCATCTCAATGGCAGTCTTGCAAGCACTGCCAACCACTACTGTGAAGAGCCCATCTCTGAGAAGGCTGATGTGCTGCTTGCTTCTCTCATCCAATTTTCTTTTCTTTAAAAGCAGTGCACCTAAGAGCTACTTAATACTGAACAGCCCTATCACCCTGAAAATCTCCAGTGACTCAAACAGAAGTAGATGATCTGAGATGATATTCCTGCCACAGCACCCAGCTCTCACTTTCCTTTTCCATTCCAAATATTCAACTATTTGACTTCCCATGTTTCAACTCACTAGCCACTTTCCTAGAGTTTGAGCTCAGAAGCAGAAATAAAGACAGTATAAAATGCAAATTGTAAGGAAAGCAGCAACCCCTGTAATTCTTCCCATTGCTCCCAAAGGTGGCCTTTCCCTATTCACTAGTAACCTATTCACTAGAACCTGTAGTTCTTCATAACTTAAATTTCTCTGCCCAAACCTTTTGGTCAAAAAGCTGCTTCAGACAGGATCCACTGTGTCAGTACCTCAGCCCTGCAGCCAAGCCGTGGCAAAGGCCAGCCCCTTTGTAGGACAACCACATCCCAAAGCAAAACAAAACATCACCGCAATGAAAGCCATACCCTGCCTTGGCTTGCAGCTGAACGGTGTCCCTCCAGCTACCTTTCTAAGCTCCCCACGTTGGCTCCTCCTGGCCTGACAAGCAGCTAGGGTAACCAGGCTTCCCATCCCCAGCTTACTCTGTCACCACCAGCAGGAAAGCTTCCCATCCTCCCAGTCAGCTCTGAAATGAGCCTCTGTTTTTAGCACTTGGAAGATGTCTCCAACCTCTGGCTTGGCATCATCAGGAGAAGCAACTGGATAGAGCAGACTGAGCCAGATGCTGATTAGCGCACTACTGAACCTATACATCACAGCACAAGGAGGGGTAAGAGAAGAACACATACAGATACATATACCCTACCTAACCCCTGAGAATCTCCTTTACTCAGTTTTTCCTAGTGACTGTGAAAGGAGATGAATGCGTGAATCGACTCAAGAAGTACTGAAAGATGCAAGCCCACAACCTGCAGAAACAGTACAGGGAAGGCAAGGGTCCTTGACCAGTCTTTGAAAACTCTGACAAGGCATCTTGTGTTGGAGGGAAAACAGAGCCTTCACCTAAATGGGGAGCACAGCCCCACTCTGGAATAGCTCTTTTCAAAACAGAGTGGGGGACAGGAGGAGAATCAGGGAAGAAAATGACCTAAACACATGGGGCTCACAGGTACTGTGACAGCACAAACGATAACAAAAACATCATACGTTTGACTTCCAGATTAAGCGCAGGGATGTACAATGAAATCAATAAAGCAAAAGGGACAAGGGAAACAAAATACTCAGAAATAAGTGGGCATGGATCAATGAGTTCATAAATTAGCTTAGAAATGTTGGACAAAGGTTCCTTGCAAGGCATCCCTGATAAACTGAAATTGCTAGTGATAATCTGCATTATCCTGCTTCCTGTAACTGTGCCTTATCCCTAATCTAACATCATCCCTTCCTCTGTTACTGATTTATCTTGGGCCATCCTTCTTCTGTACAGAGATGCAAAATAGCACTGACAGGATTAAATCAAGCAACTGCTTTTAAGTAAGCTATTAGTAAAACTCCAGGGAGGCAGGGGAGCAGGGAGAATAAACACTGTCTCTTTGATTGTACCACAACAGTAGCATTTCTTGCCCAGTAGTATGCTTACAGAGATGGCTTTTTCAGATGAAAAATGAATCACAGCAGACTTTATTACTTCCCATACTACAGAATTATAAAGGCGACTAGTGGAATAATTACATTATGCTATAATTACACATAGTAACCAATTGTCGAGGGCATGGCAATGCTCTGGAAGTACTTTGAATTCTAAACATTCTGTGTATTTCTCAGGCCGTTAAGTGCTTTCCTGTATCGATGATTCCCAGCTCACGACCTACAAGCACACGACAAGTGAAACCCAAGTGCACAAGCAGTGCTCCTTCCATGCTAGCTCTGTGCAGAATTGTTGCAGACACCTTTGTGTCATGTTCTCAGACTTGGGAGCACGGCAGGTCATGCTGCAGACACGCTCAGGTCAACCAGGATAAAGACACCTAATCAAGCTGGCCTCCAAGTTGGAAACAAAGCATGTCCTGGAAGGGGAGGCTGGGAAGAAGAGGAGAAAGGAGAAAAGACAAGGAACATTAGTTACTAGTGGCTTTGAGGGAATTTAGCCAGAACCACTAAGCTTGACAGCCTGCAGTACAACCAGAAACCAGAGACGTCAGGCAGCCAATTGGTTCTGGAAACAGCATGGCAAGGAAACATTACATTTGATTGGGCAGGGAAAAAAAAAAAAAGATTAAAAAAAAAATCAAATTTCTTACGTTGTCTCTCTTATCCTCCCTATTACTCTATAACCATGTCCTGGTTTAGTCGAGGAAAATGCATGCCCTCTTTTTGCACTGTATTTCTACAGCTCCTGGCAAAAGGGTAACAGAAATGATAAATAGTATTAAAATATCAGTCACAACAATCATTCCCATCCCCAGCTTGCTCTGTCACACCACAGGCTTGTAACCCACTCTATAACCACAATCTGGACATTTGATGTGGAAGCTGCTTGATATAGAAGGACACAAGAGAGAGCAGATAAAAATCTGCATCTGTCTACAGCAAAGATGCATCTCTACTTCACTTAATTTCGAGAACAAACCTTTCAGGATACTCATACAGGCTAATCAGATTAACGTATCTGTAGACTGTCCTGTATGATGAATTGTCTGAATTTCTTACCTAAAATTTGCATGAAACATGGTGGCTAGTTTGCCTGGAGGTCAAAGAGGAGACTCGATCTTAAAGTTTTGTTTGCACTTTTTGTAGTTCCAAGGCACAAAGGCTCAAAGTTCCACTAAAAAGCACATATTCACTGTAGTAGCTGCTCACCTGGATCAACAAATTTAGTTAAGTGAAAAGTAAACTTCATCTCTGCAAGTATGAAGGTTCTTATTTTCCATGAAAAATTCAGTGTTATGCCTTACAATGCACATACCAGCAATTACAAAAATGCAGGTCAATTAATGAAAAAAAAATGCACACACTTCAACATTGTTATTTTATTGAATCTTTAAAAAACAATGCCTAAGATCTGAATCTATGAATCAGATAAATATTGATGTAAAAATTTAGGACATATGCTTTTGCTCTATTAAATCTAGCTTTTGCTGTATTCTGTGGAAATCACCAAGAGGTCTATCAGATTTGGGGAGAAAAAAATCCTGGCACAGTAGTTGTGGCAATAATCAACTTAATTTTCCAACGCTGAAAAAGGTATCAACATTCAAATTAGGCCCATTCTCATCCTACATTATTTAACAAGATTTAATCTATCAATTGTCAAATTAACCAATAAAGTCATTAGAATGAAATATATGCTCTCTCCACAACAGATGCAAATCACATCAGGTCATATTAAACTGGCTATTAAAAACATGCAGAAGAAAAATAACCCAATGATTGTAAAATCCAGTTTTGCTTCTACACTCTTTGTTATTGCAGATTGAACAGGTTTAAAGAACAAACAAACAGAACAATCACCTGCACTGCTTCTGTTTAATGATTAGAATTACAACTTGAAAACCATATGCCTGGGTTCTGTTCTTTAGAGACAAGCTGGTTTCACCCAAGATCACAGAAGCATTTAAACCGATGACCCAAAAAAGAAAGCAAAAAACTATCTTCTAAAAGAAAGGCTCTTTCTCAGTAGATCATCACGATCAGCACAACCCAGAAAATGGTTTTGTTGTTATTCTTAAATGGTATGACACACCCTCCCAGACATGTCTGTCTAAACATGCTTTTAGTCAGATTATTAATTGCATACATCTGTGTATTTTTCTAGAAAATGGTGAATGATGCCTCTCATTCACCACATGACCAGTTTTTGGTGCTTGTCCTTTTTTAAAAAATCAAGCCACTTTCAGATGGAAATTGGAACCAAATTAAAATGCACACATCCACCATTTCACATTTTTAAAACCAGCGAGAGATTTTCATTAAAATCTATGGCAGGTAGGATTGTCCTGTCTCATCAAATTCAACCCAGTGCTGCCAAAGGAAACATGTCATGAAATACTTCTCATAAATTTTCTAGAATACATTTTAAAAACACTCAGGCTACGTCTTCCCCAACTACAATCTCCTAGAAGGCTCATTCCTCCAATGGATAACAGCACACTTCTAATTTTTGAACGGATCTGAAATCAATATTATGTTTTATCTTCTCCAACCCTAGTGTTTAGCCCCTTTACATTTTACTTTAATTTCATTAGGCTAAACATGACAAGCTCTTTTAGCCTTTTCTCATAAAACAGGCTGTTGAGTCCCCTGCTCATTTTAGTAGGCATTTTTTGAGGCTGTTTCAGGCTCAGGTTCATGTTTTTTGGAGATGACTTATCCCAGTTGCACATGCTGTTCCAGGGGCGGCATCAAAACATTCTACAGTGGCACTAAAGGGGATCCTACTGCTGGCTCTGAATCCTTCCTTCATCAGCGGATCATCTTTGCTCCTGCTGCTGCCATATTGCGGGGGGAGTAGACACATCTCCAGTGTCATTAAGACAATACGTTCTCCTGCACATGTGATTGTGAGCCTGAGCTGTGATATTTCGAAGTTGAGTCTCCTGACCCTGCTTTTATGTCCAAACTAGGATGCTAACAGGAGGGTTAGCAGGCTTGTTGTCCACTGTGTAGCTGTCACTTTCTGATAACAACAGTGATTTTCACTTCCATGTGTTTCTTCCCATTAGCCAGTGTGCTTTTACCCAACTCCTACTCTGTTCTCTTTCCCAAAAACTTAAGACACGTATCGTTTTGCCATGCAGTGTAGTACGATGCTGATGTTCAATAACCATGCTGTCCTCCTGGCCCAGTTTGACCACTTGATCTTCCTGCATTTTCTAGGTAACTAAAGTATCTATTACTACATGTGGATCTCACAGAAGACAGCTCTAACTTACTTGCACATTTTGACCTTCGAATCAGTATTTTTGCTGATCAGCCATCTTTCCTCGCCCTGCGATCAGGGAACCTTCACTTTCACGCTTCACACTTACTCTTAATTTCCTTTCCGAGCTCATATGGTTATGCTTCACCTTTTGTTCACAAACCAGTTCCAGGCAGAAGTTCTTTAACACAAAAGGTGTGGAAATCTGGCTTATCTTCGTTTAGTGCCTAAGCTCCTATGCAGATGGCTGCCTGTTCTCAATTTCTCGAGGCTTTCCCCTTTTGAAATACAATTACATATGATTTATTTAAAAAACAAAACAAAACTCAAAACGCAGAACAAAACTGAAGTAAAGCACAGACCTCTCAGACTTTCTATTCATCTCCACAATTCACAAGTCAACTTCTGATCATTCTACCCAAAGTAATTTTTGGCCCCCAAATCTACCATAAGATGTTTTACTGTCTATCAGAACAACACTGGTGTTGAAATGTCTGAAAATACCACAACTTCTCATTTGTTCAGAGACTGTATGCTGAAAAATTATTTGCCATCCACCAGTCAGGTTACCTGGATTTTACCACTTAAATAGCATTTTTCCCCTCATGCCCAAAATATGACCCCTAATCAGTTGGTTTTGTTTGTAGTTCATCATGAACATACAAAGTTATTTCACATTAACCTTTATTTTTTATTCCTACTATTCCTGATCAGTACATGCCTTATAATATTTCTATTCAATACTTGCCTGCCACTTTGTCATATTTCTGGTAAAGCTGTAGAAATACATTTGCATACCAATAACAATTGGTTTAGTTCTTCTGTTTTGCTGCCAAGGTTCTTGTACATTAGTCAACAAAGCATTTCAATTACTCCTTGCTGACCTTATCCAATTTTCCAGCTGGGTTCTGTATTTTGTCCAACTACCACTCCAATCCACATTAAATCGTACTTACCTCCGTTCCACGCTCTAACCCCCAGTTGTGTCTTTATCCTCTACTAAATAATGCAATCTTATAAGTTACGGAGACGTAAATAAGCTTATCTAACCATATTTTGCATTTAAAAGTGAACTGATTTACTGGACACACGTGGTTGAACTCAGTAGCTAGAGATAATATTGATCGTTTCTCATCACCAAGCCCTTCTGCACTTTATGAATAGTACTTCTCATCATCTCATACCTCATTTTTATTCATCCACTGAAAGAGAAAGTAAAACATTCTACTTTTTTTCAAACCTAAGCAATGAACGGAAGTCAAATTACTACAATAAAATAATAATAATAATAATAACAATAAAAAAAACTCTGACTCTTCAGGAGACCCCTATCAAAAACTTTTTTAGCTTACTCTAGCTGCAAATGCTCAGCTAGTAATGTGGCCAGTTCTATCTGTCCCCTTAAACTTTCAGCAGTTCATATTTAAAAAACCTTCCTTATTTACTTTCAATTATTTGAAACTAAACTGAGGAATTTATTAACATAGTGTCACATTTTTAATTTTAATTAAATCTACTTTTCAAAAGAAAGGTGTGAATTCAGTGAAATACAAATCCTGTGTTTTTATCTTTCAAATCAGTTTTGTTTATTTGTTTTAAATTTGTGTTAGCAATACAAAAGGTAGCTGCTAAATACTTATTAACCACTGAAAGGTACGTAGAGGACAGTATATGTTTCTAAAGCAGATACAGAAACGCCTGACATGCAGATGTCAAAAACTGTATTATCTGCCAACACAGCAACACAAAGACATCTTCTGTCTCATCACACTTGCTGCCTGCAGTCTGAGGTAACTACATCCTAAGCACCCTTTCACTGAATCATCAAAGACCAAAGATGGGCTCCCTGCACTCAGGTACGTAATTTGGGGTTGAAATGACTGTGATAGCATAGCCTCATCAATATCACTTTCAAGGACAGGTGGCCATTTAGAAAGCAGGTCTGTGTACTGTACAACTCATTATTACACAAATACAGTTAATGAATGTATTTCTGAAGATGCAATTTCAAAGCCTAAGTCTCCTGTCATGTTTTCATTTGGATTTTTGTGTCCAGCTATAATGCTCTTAACTTCATTCATAACTCAGACAAAATTCTCACCGAGAAAGGCTTAGGTCCAGTAATTTTAAACCAGTGAATCATTGGAATAGGGAGGAAAAAAAACAGATAGGAGACTGGGATGGCTTGTGGTGGGAAGAAATAAATGATCTATTGACAGATAACAGGATAGGAAGGCATTGTCCCTTATAGTACCTTCTGTGCAACTCCTTTGAAAGTGAATTTAACTAAAGGAGAGAGAGTGTAAACACCAGTAAGATGATTTAGGGACAGTTCATCTTTACAAAATTTTCTGGTATTTATCACGCCATATCAGATTTACCCTAACCCTTCAAACCATCTTGAGTTTGCCACAAAAAGTACATCACATAAGTGATAAATAGTGCTCCCTAAGGAACCTTAAACTTTTTATACTGTTTTCTTTCTGAATCTAACCACCTATTGTACATTGGTGCCTCTCTCCTGCTCCACCACTCTCATTCTGCCACAGGGGATTCTGAGCTATTCCACAGCATCTATAGGCTGTTGACACATACCTACATTTTTCACACTATATAGAACCAAGCTCAAGAAGAACTTGTCAAAAAACATTCTTTCCCGTATTACTTTATTTCTCTACCTATGCATTTATTTGCACTTCAGGTCTGTGAAGCATTTAGTCATAGCATTGACACAAAAAACATTACACAAGGCTGTCCTGTATTCTGTATGGGATGGCACAATCACAGGAGAATCGCTGACTTTCACTCTAAATGCTGTGTAATCTCCGTGTCCCCTAGTAAGATGCCCCTGTTCAAAATCCCGAAAGCCTCACCATTTGTCATTGTCTTAAATAAGCTGAAAAGTTTGCAAATTCATTGGTTACTTCCCTTTATTAACTCTTAAGAGATGAACTGAGCTGTTATCATGGCTTTTGGGCTTCTCTCTGCAGATGGTTGCCTCAGGGAGAGCGCATCCTGAACATCCCGTCACAACAAGCAGAATTCCCATCAGCTTGGATGAGAACAGCACTTCACACCAGGACAACAGCCGGCACTGCCTCCTGCAGACCTGCTGCACGGCTTTACGCTTTCTTTGGAAGCCTGGTGCCAAGGACTGCAATCAATGCTTTATCACAGACTCCAGTCAACTGGAACAAACCAGTTATTTTTGATGAATAAGTGTTCAAAAAGACTTTCTAGTGAAGCAAGAAGCTTGTTTTACATTTAAGGCACAGATTTGACTCGTACTTAATTTAAGGCACCAAACCTCTAAAGGTTCACGGCTAGTAGAGTGCTCTTCTACAGAAAGGGAGCACAGCACAAAGAAACTGAGCCTGGCCACAACCAGCTATTTGCGTTGCTGAGGGCACATTCATTCAGACCACATAAAAATCCATAGAAATGGTAAAATTGGAGGGGAGGGCCGTGTCCCTTAGCTGGAATGTTTCTAACTCTTCCCAGACTGTGGGAATGGCTCTGTGGCAGCTGCTCACTACTCGTCAGCCCGGGGCTGCAAACCACAACCAGGGCAGTACACGGAGGGAGGCACAAGGACTGAAGCATGTAGAGCAGTTTAAACTCGCTAATTAAAGGCAGGATATGTGCTTGAATCCATAACTGCCTGGGGCGAGGAGGAGTTGGCTTGTCCAAACACTCAACAAATTACAAAAAATGTTTGAAAACTTCTCCACTTCCCTCTCCAAGATCAAGCCAAACGTATTTTAACTACAACCGCTGGAGCATACGTGAGTCAATTCCATTGTTGTTGACAAAAAAAAATCCCTTGCAATGCCCTGCCCCTTAGACCAAACTACACTTGCTCAAGGTCTAGTGGGTGTACAGCTCTTTTGGAACAGTAATGGAGCTTTTAACATGGAAAAACACTTCAAGGAGTTTCAGACCCCTTCCACCCTCCCTCCCGTTTTATTCCATCGGTGAGAGAATAAAATGGGAGTTGAACTCTGATATTCTCAGTTTCTTCCCAGCCCATGCCCCACTTCCATTCTGGGATGAGCTCAGGATATTGAGAACATAACCTTATCAAAGAAAACATTTTTTTTAATCACCGTAGAGACCCTCCCCCACATTCAGCTCTGTAAGCAACTGTTGATGCCAGATCAGAAATGCACCTCTGCAGGTATATCAGGTACTGATGAGTACATTTATTTGCTCCAAAAACCTGTGATAAATACAGGATATAAAGCACCTTCTGATGCCTGACCATGCTCCGCTACTGTCCCTGTTAAAATTTTCACCAGGAAATGTATCTTACAGTCCCAAGAAATACACCCATGTTTGATCTGAATACAGGCGGATACAGTCGCCCCGTGTGAGCACTATTATCCCATTGAATTGTCCAGGCAAAGGCTGACATTTTACCTCTCAAGAGTATTTTTGAGGCAGGATCCAAATAAGTCTCCAGTGGATGCAGGGAAAGGGGACAGGACCACAAAGACCATTACAAGGCATCATTCCTTCCCTCTGTCCACAGCAAACCGCTTACTACAAACCCAGTGCTAGAAGTGCAGGAGTCCCAGCCAGGACATAACATCCAGCACAACTATCAGTCTGTTGCAAACCCTGAGATGCCTCTATAGGCAGGTCTCCAATCTTGACTTCTTCCTACAAATACCATTTCAATAGTGATTTATATTTTAAGTATCTAAACCACTAAAGTATAGTGGCTATTTTTCACTATATGTTTAAACAGCAGTGGGTGAACAAGACAAATGGAAGACTTTACCTGCATATTGATATGTCAAAAGACTCTGGCTTTTAAACGCCAGAAAAAAATGGAGCTAGGTTACAATAAGCAATTATGTGCCATGTGTAATCCCTACTCTGCTCTCTAAAGGTGTTCTCTTGCTGCTGAGCTTAAAAGGAGGAAGGTCTTTTCAGCTCTCACAAGAAGGCTCCTTTTGAAGGCTACATTTTTATCAATTAAATGAAAATCTGGTAATGTTAACTAGCAACTTATGCTAAATTGCCAATCCCTTACTTGAAGGGTTATTATCAATTAAGTGCAAAGTAAGTACTAATTTAGTTGTTTCAATTGGATTAACAGTTGCTTAGACACATTATATATTACAGCAGCAACTGCAGCAGAATTTGGACAAAATAGTCTTAGCACCTGTAAGTTTACTGTAAATACATTCCAATTGCCATTGCAGTTATTTATTTTTTAAGCCTCTTGTATGTTTTTCTATTCTCCACTCTCATCAAAGCTTGGTCAAGGATGGAATAAACATAGGTCCTCCTATTTTAACTTCAAACAAAAACATTTGAAAAGAGTAAAAAAAACCAAACAAACACACAACCACCCTGCACTCATTCCTAGTAAACGGAAAATCTTAATTTTAGATTAGAAAAATATGGTTTCCATGCATGTGTGCTTATCTTATCACAATTACTTCCTCATGGCTGCAAAAAAAAAAATGACAGCAGAACTAATTTGCTGATATGCCAGGGAAATTCTTCTATTTCTATCCAGGTCTCTTTCCCACCCTCGGCTGATGTTACCTTTCTTTTTCTTTCTTAAAATGCTTATCTTTTTCTAACTTTTTAAAGAGTCTCTGCCTTTTCCATAAGTTTCCATTCCTCATTTTCCTCTTCCCTGACATTTCATTTTTCTCTGTGAGCTCATTTCATCATATAGGGGACTAATTATACTTCCAAATCTATTTGAATTAAGGAACTTTTATTATTTTTTAATCAAAGACCATCACAGCTCCTTCAAATGAAGGAAAACAACAGCACACCTGAACACAAACTAACTCACACTGGTCCTGAGACTCACCAGATTTCAGCTGAGCTTCAAATGCTTACTGATGACAAAAAAAACAGCAAGAGCCCTAAAAAATATTACAGCCAGGAAATACAGGACAGAAAAATAAAAAGAGAAGGTACCAACAAAGGTAAGTATGAGAAATATTCCAATTTGCAGAGCGTTCTCCACCTAGCTGTAGTTAAAATTGACAGAACTTGAGTTCTTTCATTCTCCTTCCCTTCCTCCCTACCTGCCGCACCACCACCCCCTGCCCCCCGCCCCAGGTAATCTGTAATGGTATTTCTCTGCCACTAATCATCTTCTTTCAAAAATTACATCTCAAGTTACATTTCCTCCTGGTATATGTGAATGCATCTTGCGCTATTTCTGAGTGCAGCTATAAAACCAAACCTTGTATTTTGCATGTTTTTGACCAATTCTAAATTCAGTAAGGAAAAATAACCATCTGTGCGCCAGAAGCTGCACTTGAATTTTCCTGTTGGACTCCACCTCTTTCTTGGTTCATATCAAAACTCCAAATAACTTTACGTTTCCATGATTAAGTTAACTGATACAGGAAAGTTCAAATCTGGCAGCTTTAGCTCATCCATGTTGCATTGACAAGCTACAAAAGCATTTAACTTTTCTACCTGAACAACACAAACATTTTCTCTTTCTCTTCCATTTGGAGGCTTGTAGAGCACTCATCTATCTGCATGAACAAAACCAGACTAAATGTAACCTTCCTGCATCTAGATTGTCATCCTTGATGTTTTGCAATTGTATTGCTGTAAGTGAAGTGTAAGCACCATAAAGGCAACATTATGGTAAGTAAAGATGTGGTAGCCTTTGATCATGTATCCCAATTTATTGTGCATGTTTAAGTTCATAGTTGTGTCAAAGATGAAGAAGCAAAGTTTACGGTGGCCTTGGTGAATCTGCCTCTGGAGTCTGGAGGTTAGGGAGACTGATCCCCGGAGTAGTCCACACGCTCCAAGCAAGGGAACACACTCACCAAAATGCTCACTATACATCCCTGAAAGCAGGTCAGAAGCATTCCTCCTCCTCTCCAGACCACCAGCAAACCTTCCTCCTCTGAAATGAGCAACAGACTGCATCTTTTCACTCTGCTGCTGAAATGTCAGCTGCCTGCTCTTTGACAAGATGCACAATAGAATCATTTGCAGAGGCTGCCATGCTGCTGCTTAATATACTTAAAAAATTGTAGCATCAGGATTTTGGGGATCTTTTCCTTGGTTAATAATCAGGTTTGTATTCCTGTTGTTGGCCAGTTGTGCTTTGGCTAGCTAATGGGCTCCCCCCACACCAGAATCAAGCTTACTAAACCCACAGAGCATTTGGGCTGAACTTGAATTTGCAGCAACATTTGAGGAGCTGCGAGGTTGTGGGTTCTGCACCTTCATTGGAAACTGTTCTAATTAGTGGTCCATAGGCATGGGCACTGAGCCTCATGCTCCAGGGAACAATTTTGTCTTAAATTCTCTAAAAGGAAAAGATAGATGTATAGATCCCACTTACATCTAAAAAGACCTATCATCTGAGTCTTCAACCACTAGTACCATATTAAAGCTGTCTCTTTTGTGTGAAGAGGCTTAATCACAAAATAACTCTGTTCAATTTCCTTCTGCAGGTTAAGCTGTCATTGTTTAAAACACCTTTTTTGTTCCTTGCACTGGAAATGAAGTTAATTCAATATATTTCGACTCTTTAAACTTTTCTGTTATTTTCTCCATCACAGGCTGACAGACCAGAGTAATGACTTCTTTCAGAGATTAACACCAGATTAAATTTTTTAAAACTCTTGGAAGTAACTCAAACATCTATTGCAATATAGATGCTACCCTTTCCCCTCCTCCGGCCATAACCGATGAAAGGGAGAAATAAATCTCATACTGCAACATAATATTAAACTGAAATTGCATGTAAGACTAAAATACCACCAGCATCATTTTTGTTATATGGTGCACTGTTTTCTTGCATATTCTACTGTCAGGCAGTTGATCTTCAGCTACAGCACTTGAGAGAAGAAAGAAAACAACTCGTAACCTGCAAACTGTCATTTCATATCTAAGCAAATGAAAGACAAACCACCTCTATTAAAAGTTTGATCTCTTAATTCCGATATACTGTCTCCCAAAGCCACATAACGAGCAGCAAAATACTGCAAAGGAAAACAGAGTAGCACTTTTTTTAAAGAATGAGAACTCGGTCAAATTGCATTCTCCATCCTACTAGATATATTAGGGCCTGACTCAGGTCCTAATAAATGTACACAGTGACTCGCAATGGTCTCAGAACATGCTGAATCTCAATGATATTATATTGATCTTACAACACAAGTAGGACTTAGCTGTTTCTTCAGGTTTGAAAGGATTGATATGCAGTTCCAGGAGATAACACAAGGAACACACATTACTTAAAAAGATACAGGGCTGTATAACTAAATCTGTTTTTTTCCACAAATCTCATCTGCATTTAATCAGATATATTGTTTGCTGGAAACTGCTACCGTGGTGAAAGTGTAAAGAGTGATATAAGAACTGGACAGAGGTTTTTATTGGTTCTGTTTTTCACTGGCACATACAAACAACACTGTGCAAGCCCAGAGTCCTGAAATCCTTTGCTTTACAGAAGACTCTTTTTAACAGGACTTCCCAGACACTATACGTATATTAACTCAGCAGGACATAAAACATCTGTACAGGCTGTACAAAATTTTAGGCAACAAGTTTGATGACATATGCGATATTCCATTGGTTTAGCTGTACACACCATCCCCCCCCCCCCCCCCCCCGCCATGTACCTACAGGAAGACTAGGCACAATCATATTAATACAGTCAGAATGGGAGTGAAAAGGTCATTAAAGTATGTTCATCCACCTTTATCACAACATAAAAATTCAGGAGAATCAAACATGACTATCAAAAGTCAAGCTCAAAACCAAAATAACACCCAAAAGATAGATTTTCTTCACTGTAAACACTTAAACTGGGGAACATGCTGCCAAGGGTTTTTGTGGATGCTTGCAGTCTCATCTACATTGTCTGAAGAAAAGTGTGTAGACTAATTTTGTGAAAAATTAAATCAATCTATGAAGCAATTAAACACAAAGATACCACCTCTGACTTAGGAAATCTTTAAGCCATATATTAGAGGGAGATGAAAAAGCGTATGAAAGAAGCATCACTGTGCATACATGTGCTTTCAAAAGTATTCTGTACTGGCCCAGCTGAGACCAGACACTGGCTAAATGAACCTCTGGTCTGACCTAGTGTGACTGTCTGTCATGTTCGAAGTGCCACCAAGCACAGTATCTCTTATAAATTTATGACATTTCTGGAACATTATGATATTACTTTTGTTTGGCATGAATAAGAAATCCACATAACCCAAATCACCTACACAACTCACTTGAAAACCCAGTCTTGACAAGATCTCCGACATATTATTGAAGAATGCAACCATTTTATAAAAAGAAAAACACAGTTTGAAGTATTAACAACAGGACCATCACAGCCCTATAAATCATTTTAACTTGGTGAACCTCTATCTATATTAAGACACTGAGGCCCTTTCAATGAATGCACATCAGTAGAAAAAAAATTACAACTTATAATTCCATTATAACTCCAGGTGGCACTGGGCACCCTCAACACATCAGAAACTGAACTGAAGTAGGCACTGCACTTTTTTTCAGCAGGACACATAAAACAAGGGATTGCATGAAAGCTTAAGTGGTGATTGCCAAGTAAGAGTAGCCTGTTCAACAGCAAGACTGAATTGTCTCACATCCACCCGCACAACTTTTACAGCTCCTTCTGAAACCTTAAAACCTCTCACAAAGGAATCAGCCACTAAAAGGAACTGCGTTTTTCTTGGAAAACTGTTCCATCTAACAAGAATGCTTTAAATGAGTCAGACTTCCTAAAGTCCTGTCTTCTATTAAAAATTAGTTTGAGAGAAAAATACTAACATTTAGGAATAAAAGGTAAATTAAAACAGTCACATAAAAACTCCATGGTTTTGTATTTATTTGAATTACAATAATACAACTGAGGGAAATAATTAACATTGTCATTTCCCCAAATTATTAAAAATTTTGTCCTCAGAAAGCAAGCAAGGAATATGACACTAAAACATGCAGTTTAGCAAGAAAGTGTCGAAGTTGGAGAGATGTACAAGCACTACGTCACTGCTACAAATACATTTTGTAAATCTAATTATAGGTGCATCATCATAGAACAAAAAGACAATACCAACACCATACCTATTAAGCATTTCTACAGCCCTGATAACCATGAAACCCTGGAAATGTAACACAAAAAGGAAAGGGAAAGTGCTACAGCTGCAGAACTGCCTGCAAAAATAAGCAGCCCTACAGGGCTTAAAAAGAAAAGAGAACAGGAAAAACAGTGGACTTGTAAATAAATTCACAGCATTTAATTACAGATCTGAAGCCTACTAAGTCTAGAGAAGCCTTTTAAAGCACATGAAGTTTGCTTAGTGGAAAAGCCAAACTGGATTATTAATAAATAGCATAATCTGGATTTCAAAGGGCACTGGATTCAACCTTCTGCTTCTAGGCATAAGTACAGATTTGGTGTAATTTTAGATAATGTCTTTGGTCTCAAAACTTCAGAAACTGAGCCTTGTTTAAGGCATAGCAATACAAATGGCTGCTTTAACTTCAAAGTAATGTTTAAAAGGTTTCAATAATAGTAACATTCAGCTAAAGCAAGAAACAGATGAAACTGCAATGACAGAAATATCACCACAAGTCCTCCCTGCTTTGTGTGGTGTCATTTCCAACGCAGTTCAGACTATAATGGAGAAAGATTGACAGTGCATCTATTATGGGATCATATGAACATGCATATTTATCATAACAGTACAAAAACTCTTCTCCTTATCTGTTTTAACAATGACAGAAAATATGCAGAGTAAAGAATATTGAATTGTTCTTCTTTATCCTTCATTTATAGTGCAGTATGATTTAAAAAGGAAAATTTAAACATGATATTCCAGTTGTGGTGCAGTTTTATCCAGTTTTAACATCATTTAACTCTTTAAGAAATGGGCAAAATCATCAGTAATTTTTTAATATGAAGAATAAAAGACTACAAGTGCCTACCTGAGAAGCCAATGAGGCAAAACCAAGACCGCAGAAAATAAAAAGTGAAGCTGAATAACCTATGACACATGCTTACTTATTCTCTCCCAAAAGCATAACACGCCTAACCCATCACTTACACATCCCACTCCTAAGTCTATTACAGGATTACTTTCCAACGCAACTGAAAAAACAGCACTTTTGCCTTTAGATCTCTTCACTAACTACTGCATGCCACACCTAACAGAGATAAAATGGATTTATTTGCTTCATGTTTACAAACTTTATTTAAATAAGATTCCCCAACACAATGGCAACAATCCTCCTTAAGGGAAAATGGAAACACTTATCATGTAATCTTTGCTCAACTAAAAACATCAGAGGAACTGGCTTAAAGATAACTCTTCCAGTAAAACCCTTTGGCTTTGGGAATCTGTGCGTCATGTGTCATGTTTCCTGCATATATCTGCTCTTGCTTTCATCACTTAAATGAGGTAGAAAACCTTCCGAGTCTAGCAGCAACATCCTGGCATGAAGCTGCTGCGATGGAGGAGTCAGGCCTGTCATTGTTTCGTGATGATGACACAACTGCTTATAGACAACACTTTGCAGAACCATAATTAGTTTCACACATTGAGTTTAATACTCTCTCTTCTTACTCAGCGCTACACTAGGCTGTCTTTGACACAGACACTTGTAAATTAGTATGTTTTATAACTCAATAATTAACGTCCATAAGCTTTACTGTGAAAAAGTAACTCCTCTTAACCAGTGCATGCTATCTTCAGAGAGATAAAAGAAGTCATGATGTATTAATTTCTGTCAGTATGGATAGCTTTTATTAAAAAAAAAAAAAAAGGTCACTCTGGCACTCTACTGTAAATGTAATACTTAACAGACCTATAAAGCATATTTATAAAAACACAGAGAAGGTTACTTTCAGTTTCACAATACACAAAGGAAAAAAAACCCAACTTTAATTCCTGGTATAAATTAAATAACTGCAATTGAAATACTGAAGGAACCTCCAGCTCCTTCAGCACTGTTTGCCCTTCACCTGGCAGATGAATCTATAGCAATCGAGTCAAATATAAGTGATAGAAAAGTTGGCATGACTTTTCCCCGTACATCATACATAAAGGCAGATGGGAGTGCAGAGGGTGAATACCTCTCAGCACTTGCTGCTTGCTTCACTTTCCTTCACATTCACTCCACGCATGTGACAGCTCCTCCTTTCTGCTGGCCATAATGCATTACTTGGTTATACAGGTACAAAGGAATACACACCTCCACACTCCCCCACTTCCTCGCAGGTGACAGTAACGTTACAGCCAGACAGCAGAGCTCTTGACTTACACCCAAGTAAGTGCCTTCAAAAAGTGTCACCTTTCCCTTGAGTAACATTTGGGGATAAGTTATGTTAGGCATATATGGAAAAAGCGAGGGGCGCCAAGCGATGAAAATCTACACTACAGTATAAAATACTCTACATAGAAAGTCTCAATTTGGAGGAAGCGAAAGCTATAACTACAGTGTAAATCATTACTAACTCTGGTCTGGCAGCAACTCAAGACAGGTGCATGTGATGGTGAAAATTCAAGCAGGACAGTCTGCTGCCTGGTGGAACAGGAAGGTGCCTTAGCAGTCAATGGGAGCAGAAACATTAGGAATGGCGATAGAATATTCTTATTTGGTGCTGAAGCCCTAATACTTACCTAGACACACATTTCAAAGGAAAAATAAATATCTTGTTGTGTGAAGGTAACACGCTCAACTTCAGAGAAGCCCAGCTTGAAACAATGACATCCTTGGTACTAACCTGGGCAAATGAAACTGGAGCAGTATCACATGATGAATGTATGTGCTTTCATGTAATTATGCGTGTTAAGAATGGTTCAGGCTTTCCATTCAAGCAAGGGTGACCGGAAGCAAGACTGGGGAAGGGGAAGGCTGTAGGAGCACGCCAATGTCAAAGTAACTGGCAATGAATATCAAAAGTTAGTATGTGAAAGGTCTTTATTTTGTACAGGGAAATACTGATCGGTTAGTCAGCAGGTAGGATTTCTGTGGATTCCCATCCACTTGCTCACTGAAAACGGCAACATCACATCAGTCTAAGCTTTGCTACAGCAATTTTTCCATTCTCCTATTCATAATCATCAACAATCGATAAAAGAGAATGTTTGAAACAATACAGTAATACTATCTAATGATAACGGCTTACCCTGTCTCTGGGTGAAATCTGCATGCAGGTGAGGGAGTGCTTCGGTGAGGGAGGAAGGACAGCATGGGAAGTAACACTAACTCACAATGTGACATCATACTTCCCTGACATTAATGGCACTATGCTGATCTATTCACCTGAAGTTCTCTCATTGCCTGTTTTAAGCAGCCCTAACCTATCTTGGGTCGTCAACACATACATTTCTAAATGACAGTGACTTTGGAAATTGCCTGGACTACAGAGGGTGCTTTACTGAACAAGATATTTACAACAAAAGCAGCACACACCTCTCTCCAGATTCTGTGGTTTCTAATTATATTTTTTGCTCAAGACCTCCTTAGACACCCACTCATATTTACCATTCCAATTTCCTGACTACAGAAGTTTAATTTTAAAATGCAAAAAATTATTTTTCCTACCATGTCCACTTAAACTTAAAATCCTAAGGTCAAACTGCCTTTTCCTCAGTCATGTATGAGGACTCCAGGCAAGGATTCTGCAGGCTAGATTACGCTCTTCATTACACCTTTACAATCCTGATGAAATATTGCTTCCTTTACAGCCTATCAGCACAGCACTTGCATGGGTGTATGAACTCTGCATGAAGCAGAATGGTTCACTACGTGTTCCTAGAGAAGATGGAAACTGCACATCAACAGTCAGCTACAACAGACCTGACAAAAGGGATGCTACGGCCAGAAAAGTAACCCCTGTGAAAAAGTGTAACACCAGTTTAGCTTAGCTTATCCCTTTCCATATCCTACTGTATTATTCCTCCTCCTACCTCTTCCATCTCCTCTCTCTCCCTCTTTGTTGAACAATCCTTAACCTGCATTCTTTGGTAGGTCTCACCTACCCACCAACATGCAGTTTATATAAGCATTAATACCAATGTCCATGCCAAATAGAGCAGTGCATTTTGCATTTCCCCGTTTACTCACAGATAACAAATTTCCAGTCTGCAATGAACAGCATTAATCCAAAGCTTTTTATTTTATTTTCACTTCCCAAGCTGTAACCTACACATTTTGCTTGAGTTGTTCTCCCAAGATGGACAGCCATCACATACTTCTTCCTTCTAAACAAGGAGGCAAAGTATGGAAAAAACCCACAGTGCTCAGAGAGGGACTGAAACCCAATCCTACACACTCCCACAGTCCTCCTATCATAGTTTGAAACCTTCTGTTCTACCCATTTGATTCCAAGTGCATGAGGGAAGATTTTAGGCAAATTTTAGCCTTGCACGTTGAATCAGCAAGCAGACATATCGTAGATTTGTAAGTCCACTAGTTCACAAGGATCAAACACTGGTCTTGCAAGTGCAGCCTGCTGCAAATGCAAGTTGGCACACTGAGGAGAACTTGGAATTTGCAGAAACCTGCTCTCCAAGATGTCAGGGTGCGCTCAGCACAAAAACCTTCACCAGGCAGGGCAGGTGAAGCGTTAAATGCCGAATAGTTGGCTACAGGCAGAACTTTGAAACCTGGTAGGAGCGTAGCCAGCAATAAGACCTAAGGTGCAAGAAATGTGGTTTACATTTATGTTGCTCACTACAAATGCAGTGGCTACACTAGGAATAAATTAACGTATGCAGGAATTTGTCCAAAAACCCGTTAAGGAGGGCACTCTACTAGTGAAGCATGGATGTAGTCGAGGCATAATTCAATGCTTCAGTGGGTGATGAAAGAGACAGATGTCTCCATCTGCATCTTCCTGCTAAAAAGGTAAAGTCATATAATGCAAAAATCACAGAGAAACTCTCTCTCGAAAGTCTGTGGGTGCCAGCCATGTGGGAATCACGGGAGGTTAATCTTTATTGCTCTGTATCTCACTGAGCAAAAAAAGTCACAGACTTTTCAGGAAGTTTTATCCTAGTTTCTAGTTGCTATAATGTCCACCGACGTATGACCTGTGAGCTGGGTCTAAGAAACTGCACCCTGCATAGGACAGGGGCAGTACCACATCTCCCGTGTTTACTTTAAGCATTAGTACAGTGCCAGGCAGAGCGTAACACTGAGCTTGTAAGGTGCTTCACAACTGAGGCCTCAAAGAAACCAATGGAGCCAGAATCAGTTAATGACCAAAGGGGGCACTAATGGGTTGGAACCTACAATGCTCTAACACACACAAACTCATCCAAGAGATTTAATTTACCTTGACCTTGTAGTACTCCTTGACTTCAGGCTGAATGGAATCAAAATCACCACTGATGTAATCAGGCAAGAAGCTGAAAGGAAAGCAATGAGCAGTGAAATGAAAAATTAATCCATCTTACTACATTTAATATTTATTTTCTCAAGAGAGCTAAGGGGTACAAGCATTAATCTCTCAAGGGACTAGGAGTTAGTTAAAAGCATGTTAAAACAAGACTTGATATGAGGTGATACAAAATAAGGTAACAAACGAACTGTAAAACTGGTAAATCTAGTGTCCCTTCTCTGCTGAGGGAGCTACATATCGCTTAGATGCTCACACATCTCCTTGGGTCAGTAAGGCAGACTTGTATCTGCATGGTTCTAGAAAGACAATTCTCAAATACCTTTAAAATGTATCATTCAGTCAGCAAAGTATTTAAAAAAACAGATCTGAGTGCTATACATCAAGCCTCAGAAGATATAATTTGTCTGATGATGATGATGACCCTTGGACAGCTGGTATGCCACAAATATTCCAAAGATTTGTATTTTCATTATTACTGATGTCATAATTTCTGCTTTTCTCCTTGCTTATGAAAAATCCTTCCCCCAAAATACGGAAGCTCAGGGGTTTTTAAATCATATCTTGGATGTACAAAATGTGTATGAAACTTGATTTCAAATCCTAACCATCATTTGTACAGTAATATTGCTGCAACTCACACAGAAATTGTGATGTTGCGATATTTATCTCAACTTGCTTCTTGTAGGTTTTTAATTGCAGAATGCTTCAAAATATTTACTGTATAAATTCTTATCAAATTTGTAATGAAACTTCAACTGTGCTACAGAACGAACAGCATAAGAATATTTTTTGAAAGAAAACCCCCCACAGAAATACAGCTTTCCATGTTGCACAATTCCCGGGAGTTTTAAGCAGCAGCTAAGAAGACAGGTGAAAGTGTTGCCATTGTTTCAATAGATAAGGCTGAACTGAGTTTTGAAATTAAAGCTGTGATTTCAATGTTTTCTAACAAATTAAATACATAGCTCCTCTTCTCCAAGGTTACTATACTTTATGAGGGGTATGAGAATTCATCAAGCAAATTAGTTTACAGCTCAAGCTGAGTTACAAGGAATTGGGAAAAGCATATTGGGACATATTTTTCTTCCACATTATTTTAGAAGAATGCTGCAGGGTCTACAAACTCCCCATATCGGTAAAACTGATACAAATCTTGTGTTCTGGCTCTGTTCAAAGATTGCAAGAGAGACACATGGTCATGGGCCATCATTTCCTTTGAAAACTGAAAGCTGCTTCAGCAGAAGCTGGTAAGTACAGATGTTGCGAGTTAACTCGTGTAACTATCGCATTTCAAATTCACTGTCCCCTCCTCCTACTGTGGCTGCTATAAGAAGATATGTTCTAGAAATAATCTCTCCAAAAGCGATGCTCCCCCACATGGGTGGGGGGAAAGGCAGTCCCTTCTGCATCGGGTTTTATCAAGGACACAGAAAGCTACTAGAAAAAATGCAAATGCTTCAGTGGTCTGTTTTATATGCCCAAGTGAAGTGCAGCTCAAAACCAGCAAACACTAAACAGAAAGTTATATTTGTTCGTTCGCTGTGAGACTGACCTCAACGTACAGCCAAAAATCTGTTTTGAAAATTTAAATTTAAAATTGCTGCCTTTTTACCTTTCTACAGAATTCCTAATGAAATATTTACTGATTACAATAAGCCTAAAAAACTACAGGTAATCTCACTCAATTTGTTATTTTCCTTTAATTTCTTCCTGATTGAAACAAAGCCATCAAAAGTAAAATCACTTTAGGTGTTACAGTGGTGGTCCCAAATGCAAACCCTAGATGCATCCCAGTAGGTTGGTCAGGATGAACAACAGCCAGTTGTCACAGAAAGCCAACTTGGTATGACACACACATCCACTCTGATGAAAAAAGTTGATGTCTTAAGGTTGTTTATCTTACTGAAATGCAGTACAGAAATCCAAAATTGTTTCTGTCATTTTCTTCTCGACAGTAACTACAGACTGTAGTGCTTTTAAATAATCAACCATTTCTCCTGAGGCTTCCAGAGGCATAATTGGGAGCAGAATTAGCCAAAAAAAAAGTATTTTTTCCAAATCAAATGGTTCTGCACAGCTTTCGCTCTCATCCAAAGTAAAGCCATTTCCATGACAAAAGCTAGCTGAAGTTCTGCCTGAATTTTTACAAGCAAAAGAAACAAGGATCTCGGTTGCACCTCCTGTGTGCTCTGCCAGGGCTGCTGGCTACACTGCCTGTACGTACCTCCCCTGCCAGGAAGCTCTTAATGGTTCCCCTGTAGCCATCACAAAGCCAGAAATGACTAACAGAGGGTAAGGAATCGTGCCTGGGAACTCCACAGTTTCAAAAAGTGCCTGAAAGAACTTTAATTTTCCTAGAATAGCACCAATTCTTTCTTCTCTTCTCCTACCTTTTGACAAACACCAGAAACAAGGAAAATACAAAAAGACACTCTTGATGAATTACAAAAATATCCCTCAAGAGTAAAGCTCAACTCACACCGTCTGCTTCACAAACACCATAAATCATTTCAGCTTTATCTTCAGAGGATGGATGCTCTTTGTAGCTCACTGACTACGCAAGCCAACAAAAGCAAGCCAACATTCAGCCACGAGTCAAAAGCTGCGTTTGACTTGGTCCTTTTGAGTTGTGCGGAAAAAATTGCCTGATTCAGGTGAGCAGAATTTAGTCAAAGCTCTTCTCCAATTAACACAAGTGAAGAAGAGTCATTCTGTCCTAGACTGACTAACCTCAGCGAAGGTGAGCACTAGCTGATATAGAAAAAGGGGAAATAGTTGAGATATATATATGCGGGGAAAAAAATAAAGTAACTTGAGAATGTTTTGTAAAAATTTGTTTTCACTTGTTTGCTCTGGTATACTTTTGTATTTACTCCAGAGCACAGAATAGAGAGAACAGGCTCTGGAGAATCACATATCAAGCTTACTACTATGTAAGTTGAAGAAATTATGTCAGAAAAAAAGTAACAAGAAAGGTCCTTCCATAAAATTTAAAACAGCAGCCCTTATTTAAAGTACAGATTAAAATCAGGTATGATATTTGCCTAATCCATGCTTTCCTACCCTCTGACCTCAAATTCATGAAAAATTCTACTCTGTAGCATAACTCTATTGAAGATGACATAGATTTCAGTGACATATTTAGCACATGTCCTTTAATGGAGGAGGTTATCTTTTTGCCCATGGTGGCAAAAGATGTCTTTAATTTCTTTTCAAAGTGCAATTTAAAATTTTAATTTCTATGCAGTCCAGATGATGCAGTCTACTGCATTTCAGAACCATGTTTTACCACTCTCATTAGCTATTAATTATCACTATGCATATAAGGTCATGACCAGCTCAGCTGGCTTGATACTCTGCTGCTTTACACTGACATTTATCAGGAGTGAGTCAACTCCATAATCCTAATGGGACCAAAAATATAAAATTCACCTCACATCAGCCTATAGTCTACCAAGCCTTTTCTAGAGCCGTCAAGCAGCATAGCACCAGGATCTGAGCAACAAAAAACCCTCAGAGTCTTTGGGCCAGCTGGAGTTTATTTTCTCTTCACTTATTCTCTTCCCTTTTTTGGGAGGGTTCTTTTGTTGTTGTTGTTGTTGGGGTTTGGGGTTTTTTTTTGGTTGGGTTTTGTTTGTTTGGTCTTTTTTTCTGTTCTCATCAGGACATTTTAGAGCCATACGGCATCCATCTAAAATGAGTGTGGAGTCAGGAGGGCCAGAATTGCTTTCAGCTAAGGACCTGAAGGCATTCCATAGCAGACCGCTCATGTTTCATGTATATAACTTTTTTTTAAAACACCCCACAGAGTTTCAATATGAAACCTTTAAAGCTTTAGCTAGCTTACCAAGAAAAAACAGCACAATTTCTCAGAAGTTTTGAGATGGATCCCAGCTAGGGGATTTATCTAAATTGGATAAAGGCTGAATGTTGAGTGAACAGCTTCATGAACTCCCAGGATGCTGGGCTGGAAAGCAGGGAAAAAAAAAGAAATTCCCACAAGGTTGCCATAGTTTCAAGATACACTACTGAAATTTTAGTCACCAGCACCATAAAACAGTAGTTGACTCTCACCATAGACACAAATTACAAAATAAATAGAAGCTATTTAAACTCTGAGGTTCTCATGCTAATTAAGCACAACTGTGCCTTTTGCCTTCAAGAAACGCATCTAATGGACACAGCTTAATTCAAGAAGCAGTTTTATTTTTACATATTCAACACTAATCAACAGCAAGTTAAATTTAAAACATTGGAATGCTTGGTTATTTATTCACTCACTTTAAGAATGCAGTGTGGAGTGGTAAATATGCCTTTTTATACAGGTAAGAAAAAGAAAAAAAACCCAACACATCACACTTCAGCAGTTTATAATAAAAAACTGTACTATCTCCTTAAATAAATTGCTCTGGCATAACTATTCAGTTCTATCATTAATTCAAAGTTACAGTTTCCTAGTACTATTGACTTTTCTTGTGATGTAGCTCCTTTAGCACATAATTGTCTGCAATTAACCTTTTTTAAACAAATGTTAACATCAAAGACATGAGCATTTAAAGGCAGTATCTATGCTACCCTTTTCTTCTTTCTGTTACAGCACAGAAAACAATCCTGCACAGACAAGCCGTACGTGTCCCAGCTGTATCATTCAAGGGCACAGAGTGGGTTCTCTATGCTTTTTTCCCCACTACTAAAAACAAATTTCAAAACTGCTGCCTTTTACCCTGAACTAACAGACACACACAAGCTACTTCCCCGAATTAAAAATACAGTGAAGATGAAATGCTGTGGACTTAACATGAAGCAAAGTCATTAAAGTCAGCCTTGACTTTCATAAGAATCTACTAGTTGAGAATACAGAAGACAAAACACCTTAGCATTACTTCAGGATAAGTATTAAAACCGCAGTTTAACAAAAATCCCCAACAAACAGAAATTACTGCCCCCAAAACTACATTGTGAACTGTTAAGATGCACTTTCAGCTTGCCCTCCTGACTGTCAGTCTTGACTAGAAGGGTGAGTGAGGGCTGTTCTCATCAGAAAGGTGTTAAGTCTGTTTAAATATGTCAAAAGAATACTGTTAACTGCTGTGAAGATCAAAAGCATCTTTTTAACTCCCAGAGGCAGGTATAGCACAAGTAAATGCCGTTTATATTTCTTCTCAAAGCAGCATACTCAGGTGCCCCATCTAGCTGTACAGAAGTGTGATCTTGGGGAAGAGGAAAAGTCACACTGCAAGATACATTTGGTGTTAATATCTATTAAGTCTATAAATATCTTTCTGGTATTACCTGCAAGGTTACCACAAGTAAGGGTCACACGTGAAGCTCAGAAGCCAAACATTAAGTAACAAAACAATTAATGAACTTCAAACTGACCACAAAAAGGTATTCTGTTTTGGTTCATCTTGAACAGATCACTCTAAGGTTTCCATAACTTATTATTATCAGACCTTTAAAAAACAGCTAAAGCACCAGTCCTTACCTCCTCCACCCTCTGCTTCTCAGTCACGACTCTCTTGAAGTCAGCTAGCTTACTTTTTCTGACTCCATGGTTCACATCACTGTTATTTCAATCCATAAAGCCTCCCTTATCACTATATAATATTTGTATTAGAGTGGCACTGACAACGATGTTGGGCTGGTTGTTGTATGAATTCAGAAAAAAGCAACAAAAACCCCCAGTTGCCCATCCCTTCTTCCAAGACCTTAATAAACCCTAACGTTCATTGTGCAATGCTTATGCAGAATGTAATTACCAAACAACATTTTGTACATTACAATAAATCCAGCTGACGTATAACAAGATTTTAAAAAGGCGGGGGGGTGACAACAACAACAGTACTGCAGACCCCAATTTAACAAAGAAAGCAAATATATGCATACATCAAGCTATACACAGACAGCAGATACGTGTGACTCTGCCAGGATTCTTTGCACAGATTGTCACCAGATCTGTGGATTAGTCAGGTAGCTTTGTGGTTAAAAGTATTTGGTAATATTTGGCAACCTTGGAGAACAGTCTCTTTTCTCCTTACTTTTTGAAAAGCTTAGTGTTAAAGAGCATAAAAGTATTATTTTATTTGCAAACGCTATGATTTAAGGAAAACTATAAAAGTGTGCAAAGATATGAGGGCAATAACACATTCATTTATGCTTGCCTGGTATGCAGTGTCACCTTGCAAATAAAAAAAAACAAAATCTGAAATAAATTGTAGAACATATCTCCCTCAGCTTAAACTGCTACGCAAAGCACACATCAGGGGGACATCTTCTGCAGGAGACAGCCAACTAGCTCCCATTATCATTAACAAAAATCATGCAGCTAACTCCCTGCCTTGAAACCTTATCCCTCAGTGACAAAGAAAAGTGTTAATGATAGCTACAACCATTGCATTTTTCTTTTTAATTACCAATATTTGAAACTGTTCTTCAGTTACGATCAATACAGCACAAAATAAAATGATGGCCCAAAATTTAAGAACTGCTCGCTTGTTTTCTATGGTGCTGAACACCTTCCTGTGTTCCGGTAAGTACAGGTACTTCAGGAAAAAAACACCATGCATAGGACAAAAGCTGGGGAAGCATAACTACTCATCCAGAAGTGCCAATCTCTAGTCTTCTAGGACATGAGGCCAGAGAAAAAGGGAGAGAAGATGAGCAGTGTAACCGGGACTCCCTCCGACAGGTGAGGGTATCTAACTGACTGAGAAGATAGAGGCTGACAAGACACCCAAAACCTCTTTTTGAAAGAGGTCAAAGCATGGCAGAATTTACCCTAAAAATTTAGGAAAAAGAGCCACTACATTAGAGAAAAGTAAACTGTACACTATTAACATTATAGACAGCACGTAGGATCTAAAACCTGGTAAACTTAGATCGAAGCAGTCACAAACTACACAACCTGAGATTTAGATACTAGTCTCAAAAAGGCAGCATTGGAAACCAGACCCAGCTCAGGGCTTCTTCATGGAGTGCCACCAAAGTTGGATTTTGCTGCTCCAAAGCGAGAACAAACTTTGCCAAGACAAAATAAACAATTTCTTTTCTTTACCAGAAGAGCTAGGAATACGCATATTTTATTTTTTCTCCTGCAGTGAGAGACACACACCCCTGCAGTGTGGTTTGAAATCTCATTATACAATTTAAAAAGTCAACTTTAATGACTAGTATTTTAACTCTATGTGTCCTTTCTGTGAACTTTCACACCTGCAAGAACACTTAAGAGTCGAGCACAATCAGACAGTAAGCAGTTACATGTGAAAGACCTTCACTGGGATTTCTTTGCTTCCATAACTTTACCTACTCTCACTTGAGTACCTGAAGTACCTGCCCTGAGTTTAGCATCAATTTACATACTCCCAAAAACAAGGAAGAAGACCTATGCAGCAGAAGATGAATTTGAAGAAGCCCCTTCCTTCTTCAGGGCTTGAAACTGCACTAAGTAGCTTGCAGCAGAAATCCTTTACAGCCCTTTCCACACAGTGACTCACAAGTGCAATGAGATGAGATTTACCCCCTTATTGAGCAACCTGTTCCAAACAGGCAAGGGGAAATCTGCAGGTTTTCAAAAGTCTTAATTATGCTTCTTCTGTTTGGCCCCTGCATTTTCTTTTCCAATTTCCACACAGAAATCATTTTATGGATTAATTTTCTGTTTCATGGCCTGAAGAGAGACATCTTGACATTTATCCATAAGGAGGGAGTCCAGCCATAAAAGGCGAATTGGGACACAAAATATATTTAAAAACACCTACTCAGAAGACATGAAGTCTTAAGGAGGAAACAGAACATCTGACGACAACACAGCTACTAAAAGACAAAGTTGACTCCCATATGGTTAATGAAAATATCTCTTATCCTGGGCTCTGATTGCCTGTAGAGCAGCCACAGAGCAAATTTCTGACTTTTTTTTTTTGGTGTGTGAAGATGTGTTTGAGTACCTTAAATATACTGATAAAATTTCTTCACGCTTTGAGCCCTTACACTGCGAACGTACATAACATTTTTCAGAGAAACAATGCACTAAGCATCCTGAAAACACTTGGGCTACACAGAGGAACAAAACATACCACTTCATCTTTTCAGGGACTGTGAACCTACATGGCAAGGAATGGAGAAAAGACACGTAATGGAAGATAGCTGTTGAAGTCTGTTGTCTCTGTATGGGTGAAATTTGGTAAGTCAGTGGGAGGCAGAAGTTTTATAAAACCTTTCATTGCTGACCTCTGCTGCAGCTTCTCCAGAGCTGACAGAGAACCAGGATATTCCACGGGAGCATTAGCATTTCAAAAGGTACCTGCACCTCATGCCCAGCACAGCACAGAAGCATTAATTAGAGAGATAGCAGAAGATAAATGCGCATAAAAAATGAGAGTCGGGCTCTACCTGACACTTGGTAACCTTTACCAAAAAGCACCCTCACTTTCATCAGATTAACTCAAGGGAGTATTCTCCCCTCTCTACACAATTTAGCTGTACAATGTACAACCCTATTTCATTTTCTGGAACTTGTCATTTAGACAACATACTGCAAAGTTTAATAGAAATTCTTTTAAGGTTAGTACTAATCACAAAGGGGGAATGTCGGCCTCAAGACCTCTGAAAGAACCAGTGGAGAAGTGTGTGATGTAGCAGTAGCCCTGTCTTCAGTGGGCTGGAGCATCACTGATGGGTAAGGCTTCTGCAGTTTGCTTTAATCCTTGTCTTATCATCCTCATCTCCTCACAGTGTCACCACCTCTACAGACTCCAAGTACCAGTATGGATATCTGAGTTATCAGAGTCAACAGCTTTACAGTTACAAACACACATAAGCAGTTCTCTCTTTCTCAAGTAAGTTTAGAAGTATTTCAAACAAACATTCTACAATTGAAATACTTCTGTTAAAACTCTAATTAAAGAATAAAACCCTCTTTTATAGTTACCCGATATATGGATGAAATCAAGAAACAAAATAAAGCTTCAACTATCCTGTATAAATAAAACCATCTTCTGATCACAACCTGGTGTACTCAGTTGTAATAGTTTTTGTATCAAGGTTTTATTTCTTCTGTCTTTTTTAAGGCGCAAAGACTGAGGGACTGACAAAATGTGTTCATCTAATGAAAAATCAGTTCTTGCTGTTTTCTTCTGTAAAATGTTTAAACTGCTAAAATAAACAGGTAAGTTCATACCTATGCTCTGCACCTTAATAGGTGCAAAAGGATGTCTGGCTGACAGTGACCTTTTGCTATTCACTAGTGAACAAACCTGCATAGAAGGAAATCTAGTAACATGTAAGGATGGCAATGCCACCCTGACCACTATACAGGCTGTCTGCTGTCCCAAAGACTGCCTCTCCCAAGCGCAAGGAAACATGCCAGTCTTGCTGTTAGGGTCTTCCTTTAGCATTGTTGCAGTCAGATTCCTCCTCCTAGCAGCCAGTGCAGGTTCCAACGTCCCTCTGAAGAAAAGGGCATTTCAGAAGTTAGCCAGCTCCCTGGACCTCCCTGGACAGCCTATCTGAAAAGGGAAGAGAGCAATTACACAGCCATGGTATCCTGTGTAAAGGGTGGGAAATGTTCGTTAGGAGGAAAAAACCTGAATTTTGCACTGTCCCAATATTATGCCAAATCCAGAAGTCCTTCTCATTTCTCAGAGCTTCCTTCGCCCCCCGAAAGCTCCAGCTGTCACACAGATACTCAGAAGGTACAATCTTTTCCCATCTTCAGCTACTGTCTAATGCTGGAGTAACTCACCATTGGCTAATCAAGCCAAGATAACTTACAGAAGCTGAGAATCCAGTTTATATTAATTATTTCATAATTCAGCCCACAGCTGCTAAATATTAAAACCAGGGAGCAGGCCATCTCTTCTCAGATGCTGTCTCATACCTGCGTAGTAGCTACCTGGGCCACACTGTACTCATCTGACCTACCAATATTTCACCTGCAGCTTATTAAACTCATTTTACCAAAGAAATACTGATCCTGAGCACAACATACAACAGCTATCGTAACAATCACAGGAGTCTGCCCTGGGTTTTATCTCTGGTACAGACTTAGCAGTCCTAACTCTTGAGAGAGAACTAACAGCAAATACATCAAGGCAGCAAATATCTGCAAAATGTCAACGTCTGCAAATAACGCTTCCTTCAGATCATGTTAGAAGACATCTACCACTGTGAAGTCTTAACTACAGAAATCACTAACAAGCACCGAGAATCTGCAACCACGTGCTAAAATTTAATAAAGGCATTAAGGGAAGTGATCGTGCCCCTGTACTCGGCACTGGTGAGGCCACACCTCGAATCCTGTGTTCAGTTTTGGGCCCCTCACTGCAAGAAGGATGTTGAGGTGCTGGAGCGTGTCCAGAGAAGGGCAACAAAGCTGGTGAGGGGTCTGGAGCACAAGTCTTATGAGGAGCGGCTGAGGGAACTGGGGTTGTTTAGTCTGGAGAAGAGGAGGCTGAGGGGAGACCTCATCGCTCTCTACAACTACCTGAAAGGGGGTTGTGGCGACAAGGGTGTTGGCCTCTTCTCCCAAGTAACTAGTGATAGGACAAGAGGAAATGGCCTCAAGTTGCGCCAGGGGAGGTTTAGATTGGATATTAGGAAAAATTTCTTTACTGAGAGGGTGGTCAGGCATTGGAACAGGCTGCCCAGGGAGGTGGTGGAGTCACCATCTCTGGAAGTGTTCAAAAAACGTGTGGATGTGGCACTCGGGATGTGGTTTAGGGGACACAGTGGCACTGGATTAATGGTTGGACTTGATGATCTTGAAGGTCCTTTCCAACCTTAGTGATTCTGTGATTAGAAATATTACAAACATACACACAATACTATTTTCTGTTTTCAGTCCCTCCTCTCCCCAATCCTTCTCCCTTCCCTCTTTTTGTCTGTCTGGGTTAACAACATCTCAGACAGAAAATACCTCATTCTGGATAAGTAGTGCATAGTCCAAAGAGATCCTATGTTGGCCTCTGTACAAGTAATTTTCTATCAAGTAGAATAGCTGAAAAAAAACTTTAAATGTAAACTCTGATCATGTTGGTGGCCTGCTTATTACAAGAATTTTTTAACCACACTCCCTGTATCAATTTCACAATTTATTATGATTAAAAAAATATTTATAAAACCCTTAACTGCTATCCTACTAAGTTCTATTATTGTTCATTACCACTTTCATTTAATCTTTTATTAGATTTCAACACACTAATTAACTTGAATCAGAAATAGATCGTAAGGACACACATATATACCTATAAATAATACAAATGCAGTGATGAGCTCTTATTAAAAGCTATTCCCTTTACATATGCTGATAGTAGTTGTTCCTCAGGGAAGATATTCAGAGGTGTGATATCCCCGCTGCCGTCTGCTGCCATATATGCTACAAGAATGGAGAGGAGACCTCTGAATGGATGCAGCACTGGAAATACTTTGGAAAAGACTGGTCACAGATAAGCTGAGAATCAGACACTCTGAATTGGTGTGTATTGAGATGCTCTAGGAGTAGCCTGAAGACCACCACAGGTGACATGATGTAATATAACCATCATTAAAGATGTCATTTAATAGAACCACCCTGACATCTGCTGGAAAAGTAGCACAGCAAGCTGTGGGCAATCCAAGAGATTCCTAGAGTGCCTGGAGGAAAAATTCTTACGTGAGGTTACAGACAGCCCTAGCAGAGGGGATGCCAAACTGGACCTGTTGGTCACCAGCACATGTGAGCTACCTGGTGATATCAAGATTGGAGGCAGCCTGGGCTGCAGTGATCATGCACTGGAGACGTCTGCAGTCCTGAGAGATATGGGGCAGGCAAAGA